>NC_022028.1:4451712-4457827 GCF_000317375.1 Microtus ochrogaster | reverse complement strand
CTCTAGGTTCAAGTCTCTTGCCAACCCTAAGGTGGCTTAGGAACAACATTCTTGTCTCACGCATGATGCTTGTCTGATATCAATAATCAACAGTATAAAATGATCAGTATCATTTAAATAAACTGAATTAGGGATGAGCTTGAAGAAGAAAGAGGGAATTCGAAAGCAGTTCAAATGGTATGAGGAAGGGAAAGAAGAGATAGACTGGTGTTAATGAATTCAACTTAGATCCCGATCTGTAGTGTCTCAACAGCAACTTGACTATTGTAGGCCCTGTCTCTGTCCCAACAGCAAAAGGCCTGCCAGCATAACCTCCACATCTGCCACAGAACTGATCACTCAGTGTGCGTGGAAGGACCTGAGATCTGGCTGGAGGCAAATAGGACAATATGGGTCTGAAGACACGGACTGCCTTTTACAAAAATCTCTCTCTGAAGAAGTGAAGAGAGCAGGCTGGAGGGCTGGGGTGTTTTCCAGTACCCCATCTTCTGAAACACAGACTGTTCTCCTCTGATACTTTTTAGTAAATGAGGTAAAGCTGCCAATTGTCATCACCTGGCATGTCTCCAGCTAGGGGAAGCCTGACCTTTACTTGCTATGTGGCTTTAGGAAAAGGACAGAATTACTTCATCTTAATTATGAAAATATGGAAACTGCATTAACAGTGGCTGTTGAAAGTTTAACTATTCTAAATTAAACCAAGGGATAAAGGGGGAGGAGAAGCTAGCGAAAGAGAAAGTGCTAGAGATGGAGGGCAGGCCCTGACACTTGTTTCTGGGTTCCAGAGATACCCACCTGATTAGAGGGCTGGCAGTTGGCTTGTGGGTGTATTCATCTCACACTGAAGGGAAGCCTTGTGCTACAGAGGTGGCCTTGTGCAGCTGCCTCTCAAAGATAAGGGAGGAACTGGAGGGCTTCTTGGAAATGCCAGGTCTTTACTTCTATTCCTTCGGAAACTTAGTTTTATTCTTCATTATGTTTGTAAATGGGCCCCAGCTTGCTGAGCTTAGGCATTTGATGACATTATAATTGGACAATAACCACTCACTGATGGGCTACTAAAGTCTAATGCCAGCTCAATGATTCTACTACCTAACCTCAAAAGCCAATCTTTCTTGTTCTAAAACTGGATGCTTTTTTCTGCCTAATTGAATTTGGAGCTTTTTAATGAAGTGTTTCAAGTATTATATCACAGAAACACCAACAACTATTTGCACAAATGAATGAAAAATGATTCATAGTACACAAAACAAATACAGATATCATTCTATAATCATATATAATAGTTTGATATTAATCTTTCTGGTTTCCTGCTATTTATTTACATGATTTATTTTTTTCATATATTTGTCTTGTTTTAAAATATTAAGATCTAACATCTTTTCCTATCTATTAATTTTGGTATTTCCCCCAATCTGACCTTGTACCCCTAAGCTCTGATCCTTGTACTTCAGCTTCTTCAGTAACTAGGACCATAGGCCTTTATCATGACATCTAGCATCATGATATATGAATGGAACCCAGAGGGCTTGCTCAGTAGGCACTCTCCCACTGTGGTACATTACCTGGGAACAGCATAACATGTCAAAAAGAGAACAAGAAAGGGCAACTGTTAGGCGATAAGGAGGGAATGGATGCAGATGAGGAGCAGCACATGAATCATGAAGGAGGATACAAAGCTATGTTTTCTAGTTTTAACTCTGCCATGGAGATTTTTTCCCCCTTGGTGGAAGACAAGTTTATATTAAATATATATTAGATAGTAAATGCATAAAAATCCAGTGTGAAGCTTCAGTCAGCTGACTGAAGCTCACTGAGATTCATAGACTTTGTATATGACTAAATTTATGGCATCATCTTCTTTTGAAAGTTCATTAGCACAACAAAATCCCATTAGCAACTAACAACGCTTTAGGCTACTGTACATTTTTATTGAAGATTATGACTCAAGGGACACAAAGCTGCGTTTTGAAACTTCATGCATGCAAGCCTAAATGAAAGGGTGCTTTGGCGTATGCAGTCTAGAACAGAGTGGAGAACGGTAGCCCTTGCATCCAGATAGCACAGCCCAACGGCAATCACCATGTGATATGTGGACTTGGGTAAGTCCCAGCTTCAGTCAGTGTTTTTTTTTTTTTTCTTTAAAAGTTGGAGATAAAAATTACTCCACACGGTCCAAATTATTTATCATAAGCATCAGAATATTGCTATACATTCGAGTCTTAACAAATTACAAGATATACCAGAGAAAAGGTCACTTTAAGCATTTGTCACACATTGGTCCTTTCTAGGCTATTCACATCCAAGACTACTTTGAGGAAATTTAAAAACAAGGCATTTGCTCTCGATATGGGCAGTCAGGTTTGGACCCACGTCTCCTATCCCTTCTCTGCTTGGATTCTGTTTTGGTCAGTTGAATTCTTTGATCACAGTTTGCAGAATTTAAGGGACAGCCATGCAAATGTCACAGTGATATGACAGGAGATGCCTTGGTGGAACTTTCCTTCCTGTTTTTCATCTTTCGTTGATTCCATGAGCTTCCTAATATCCTTCCAAAAGAGCCTGTTTCTTCCTCAGAGATGACATAGTTTCTGTAGTTAGTGACTGAGGCTCTGATGTCATAGCATCCTCCCTGGAGCATTCCTTGACTTATTATTTGCCTATAGCATTGTTGAGAACCTCCCATGTACTGACAGAAAGCTGCACTAGCTGCTATATTTCCCTGACACATTTGGAGGGATGCTCAGATGCAATGCATCTCCTTATCCTGAGCAGACTGCCAGGGATTGCAGGATTTGACACTGAGTTCAGAGGGCTTTTATAAGTCAGAACCATGAGATTATATCCACAGAGACATTATTTTTGAGGCAAAAAAGAAATTGCAATCACCCACACCCCCTCTACCTCTTTCACTCTTCCCTCCTCTTTTCAAAAATGATTCCTGAACTTAGCACGCACACGCACGTGCACACACACACACACACACACACACACAGAGGGTTTTTTTTTTGTGTGTGTCCCCTTTAGGGATGAAAATCCTTTAGTCTCTAATTTTATGAACTTTGGTCGGTTGTGGGTCACCATATTAATCACCATCTGCTTTGAAACAAAGGGTCTCAGATGAGGGTCGAATGCTGCATTTATCTTTGCATGTAACCATAAGCCATTAGGAGCTGACTTAATATTATATTCATTTAGCAGCCTAACAAAACAGATATTCCTAGAGTCTAAGACCTGTATGCATAGGTTCTAGCCCTATAATGGTACTAAGTATAATTTTCCTCTTGTAGAGAAGGATTTAAATCCAATTAGAAAGTACTTGGTTACTTCCATTATGTTCATGTCAATATTACATCAGTGGGCGTATCTTGAGTGAGTGGATACTGGGGATGAATCTGGAAAAAGTTGGGGGAGGGGGCTGAATATGATCAAAACACATTTTATGAAATTTACAAAGAACTAATGAAAATTTAAAAAATGCATTGCTTCACGGTAAAAAAGAATCTAAATGCCTATCAGTCTGTGTTCTAAAAAAGTATTATGGAACCAATAAGTATTATTATTTTTGCAATCATTTTTTACACATTGAAAAGAGGATCAGCAGGAATGTCTAAGTATAAATAACTCGGTAATTTCTATTTATGCTGTGTTTTCTTTTGTCTCTCTCAGGCGCTTGCCGATCACCTGGGTCCCATTATGTAGCCCAGGGCTTCGAACTCTAGATGGCATTGCTGCCTCTGCCTGCCCGGATCTGGGATGCCAGGTGTGCTGTTAGCTTTTCTGAGGATACCCTTCCGAATTGTCACTGAGTCATTATTATGCCTTTCCCTCACCACAACTAATGCTTTTAGAAGTGCATCTGTTTATTTTGCTCTGACCTAAGTCAAGCCCGACTTCTCCATGCAGGTGTATATGACTTAGCTTGTTTTGGCTTCAGAATCCAGCTTGGAGGATCAACTCATTTAGAAACTGACATTCCACCAAGATTAACTGATCCATCCAGTTAGGTGGGTTGAGGCTTCTGATGAACAGCCTAGCCTCTTGTGTTCTGATTTAGAGATGACTGTAGAGAGAAGGGAGACCCTCACCACACAGCTACACAGTGCCCACAGGCAGCAAGAAACATGCTAATGAGCACATTCTAAGCTATTAAAATTATATATTGCTATAATACAACTTTATTGACATTCTGGCATGGGTAGGTTGATTCATTTAAACACGCCAGTCAATTACTAAAATTTTACCATCATAAACACTATTAATCAAACCAGCTAAATGTTTCAAGACATGGTGATTGGTCTATGACTCACTGTTCTTGCTGGAGGCTAGCTGGAAGAATAAAAACAGTTTTGAGAGGCACGGCTTAAAGGAGAAAAGATTGGCCCAGTACCAGGTACTACATACCAGGAAAGAAGGCAAAGGGTGGAGAGGGAGGGGGGGAGACAGGGAAGGAGGGATTCGGAGAGGAAAAATTATCTATTGTAGCTAATAACATGCCCATCCTTTAGAACACATAAGCACTCTAAGGGCAGACATCATGCTTTATTGGTTTTCTCATGTCTCCAAGACTCATTCCAGTCTCTACTTTGTAGAGGTTCAGGTTCAGTCTGTTAATGCTTAAGACATGGTGAGGGAAGACAGAAAATACAAATAAAACAAGCAGATAACACAACACTGACATCACCAGATCCCAAGCAGAGAATCTTTAGTTGCATGTTAAAGAAGCTCTGTGTCAGTCCCCTCATAGTAAAGATGCTCTAACAATCAAATGGCAGGGGTAGACAACACTGAGTAAAAAGGTATATAGTATGTAAATGGCTTCCTTTTCTAACTGTGCTCAAGGCTGATTATTCCCTTATGAAGTGGTCTGGGTGACAGCGACACTGCTTGAAATCAACTGTATGCACCTTGCATTATAATTAATATTACATTATTGCATCACTACTATATTATCATGAGACTATTGCAGTGTTCTTGACATCAAAATTCCTCTCTGTATGGAGTCACAGAGGATTTTAGTGACATTGGGTGTGCCCCTTATTCAAATAATTTGCTTCTGTGAAAAGCTGGGAGATTTCTGGGACCCATCTTCTTATCAGAATTCTTCCAGGAAAGATCATATGTTTCTAATTCCCTACATTGGTGAATAGCAAGGTATCAAACGTGTGATTATATTTTGAATAGCGAGACAAATTCCTTCAATCTGGACCTGATGTTTGACATTTTGCTCGGACTAAGTGGAGCCCTTCACTGCTTTATAAGTGTTCCATGTGTCTTCCCATTTAGATATTTTCACACCCATGCAGTGGTTCATTCAGATAATCATCCAGTTTATCAGAGTGTATGTTGAAACTCATATTCTACTAAGTTAGAAAATCTACAAGAAACGGATAAACTCCTAGGCGAAATTGATTTACCAAAGATTAAACCAAGAAGACAAAAAATAACATGCAGAAGGAGCTGGAAAGATGGCTCAGCTGGTAAAGTGCTTGCTTCACAACAATGGGGGTCTGAGTTTAATCTACAGAAGCCATGCAAAAAAAGCTAGGCATGGGGGCACCCATTTATAACCCTGTTACCAGGGAGGAGGAGAAAGAGGGAGTTCTTCCATCCACTGGCAGGCCAGCCAGCCCACTCCACTAATTCCACGTCAGTCAGAAACTGTGTTTACAAAAAAGGTGGATACTCTGAGAAATGTTACCTATAGCTCTGTGCACACATACTCACCCACACAAAGGCATATACACATAAAATGCAATAAACCGTATAAAGAGAGTAGGAGAAATAAGTGGTTAACCTCCCTACCTCTTCTCCATGAGACACAGAGAAGCAGGCATGAGGGGACTTAATGGATTTGACATCTTTGATCTCCTCTAAGTAATGAGCTAACAGTGCCCTTATTTACTCACTGAGCATGTAGTCCTGTTGCGAAAACCCGACCACACATTGTCCACTAACGAAGGAAAACTAGCTGCTCAACCCAAAGATAGACACTTTTGTCAGGAATCTCAGGTATTCAGAAGATGAGCCAGCTACCATTCTTAAATTTTCTGACCACAAAACTTTTGATAGACACAGATGATGATCAGGGAAAGTTTTCTTTTCTTTTTTCTTT
>NC_022028.1:4450909-4451529 GCF_000317375.1 Microtus ochrogaster | reverse complement strand
AAATGAAAACGCATTGGATGTAGTGTTGGCACCACACTGTACGATTCTGAAATTTTCAGTAAGACTTCCCTGATCTTAGTTGCCGATTCTGAAGCTCTTCACTCAGGCATCCTGGAAATGAAACGCTTGCTTCTGTCTTCCTGAACTTTCAAACTCGTGATATATCTCCTTTTCCTCTTCCTAGAGCCCCGTCATGTAACAGATATTGATTCCCCTCAGGCCCCAACAAATGGCATAGTAAAGTTGGACTTCACTTTTCACCGGGGAAAATATTCAAGAACTTATCGGGAACATCCTACAGAGAGCTGGTTGAGCAAGGGTTGGCGAGCGAAGGTTCCTATGAGGAAGAACCCTTACTCTGAGGACATAAAGCTTCGTGACGTCGCCCCCACGTGGCGGCAGGAGGCAGTTACCATCGCCCGCAGTGGGAAGGGCGAGGGCCGGTTCCCTCTGGACCACATGAAGCTCTGTGCCATGAAGCCCTGGTAAATATTAGGGCACAATGGGAGATCTGTTGTAACCATGGTAGGAAAAAATGGGTGAATCTAGTGCAGAGAATGATGTGTGGAGTGAGGGACTATCAGCAGACTTAACGACAACTATTAGCTCCCTTTCTTTTT
>NC_022028.1:4438074-4438856 GCF_000317375.1 Microtus ochrogaster | reverse complement strand
TCTAGAGATTTCCCCTGACCTAAAAAGAAATCGTCCTGTCTATATGCTTTCTACTGAGTCACAGAGGGAGCATAAAGCTATGACTTTTCTGCAGTCAAATTAAAAAGGCCATTTTTTTTTATCTTGTGGATTTGCATTCATATGACTATAGCATTGAGATATGGATCATACATTCTTCTGAACTTGTCATTGACTTCCGAATAGAAGATGCGAAGCTATATTGACCAAACACCGATGCGTGTAGTTCAAACTGTTGGAGTTATAGACAACATCTTTCGAAAATCTGAAGACTGAGTACTAGGTCAAAGGCGACATCTGTACACAGTGCAGTTTTCTGGGATGGGAGCCAGCCCGTGGTCATTGAACTTGTTAGGAAGCAGACTTTTAGCCAGATCGTGGTGGTCCACGCCTTTAATTCCAGCGCTTAGGAGGCAGAGGCAGAAGATCTCTGTGAGTTTGATGCCAGCCTGGTCTACAGAGCGAGTTCCAGGACAGGCTCCAAAGCTATGCAGAGAAACCTTGTCTCGAAAAACAAATAAAAAATTTTTAAAAAAATTTATTTATATGACATTATGGGGACAATGTCTATAAGGCTGTTTTTATATCTTTGTTTCAAACACCGTTTCCATCTTCTAGGACAATGAGTGCACACATCTCACTCCTGATATTTTAGAAGAACCATGTCATTCTGATTCTAGAGCACCAAAAGAAAGGACAAGGTATTGTTCCCATTACCTGTAGGAAGGGTAAAATGATGACCAAAGTTTCAACTACGTATGAAT
>NC_022028.1:4422456-4437897 GCF_000317375.1 Microtus ochrogaster | reverse complement strand
AAAAAAAAAAAGAATAAGATAGAAAGTGAGGAGGTATGTAAGACATTTTTTTTTCTTGAACAGATTTTCAGCAATGATGTTCTTCTTCAGACTTAATGAATATGATTGCAGTTTGAATTGGCAACAATATAGGAGTGGATTGTGTGTCCTCCTGGTCTACTAGATTTTAGAATTATGGATTATATGCCGTAGACATACTGAGTGACTTACCTATATAAAATCTTCAGGTTCATGTATATACCTTTCAATGAGGACACATTTTCCCTATGTTAAGGAGGACCAGGCCTCTAGCATTTGAATCTCTTGTAGACTTAGATGTACTGCCATCTGGAGGACCAGCCTCCAGAAGCACAGGGCCTCGACAGGCATATCCAGAATTGGTGAAGCTAAACTTTTCTATCTGACGAGGGTTAGGAAAAAAGGCATATACAAACTCTCCTAATAGTTTCCTTCTTTATTCTTTCTCTTCTTTGTTCTCTATTTTCTCTCTCTCCTCTCATGCTGTTTTATAGTTTTTATACCCCAACAAAATCTTCCAGGCAGTACAAGAGTCAACACAGTTGTATTCCATTTTTCAAGTGGATAATTATAAGTAAAAACATGTTTTTCGTCTCTCTCGGGTGATTAAACATTTTATATGCTACAGGTAAAAAACAAATTATCCCAAGAAATTTGCTATAGATTAACCATGCAACAAACAGAGTGCTTTTGTCAGGTCTTTTACTGGAAGGCTACATCTTGCAGTTAAAAAGAAAGGGCCAATTTGTAGCTGGAGACTGTTCTTTTGTTCCTAGCCACCCAGACCCAAATAACCACACAGAAACTATATTAATCACAACACTGTTTGACCTATTAGCTCAGGCTTCCTACTAGCTAATGCTTACATGCTAAATTAACCCATTTCTATTAATCTGTGTATTACCATGAGGCTGTGTAGATGGATAAATAGCTCTCTCCTCACTGAGAATAGAAAGTTGAGAGATGAGACACAGTGAAAAAACTCTGAACCGTCTCTCTAATATTGAGATGGAAGGTGAGTGTCAGCAACCTAACTAACTATGAAGGAATCATCGAGTTTTTCACATTCCCTTTTGGATGAAGAAAAGGCGACAGACATTTGCAGGAAGATGCTAGGAATTCCCAAGTCACTACACATGTAAGTCAAGGGCAGCCATCAAGGTCTACAGTCCACGTCCTTTTTAGAGATGACAGCGTTTCACTGTCAATCTATTTATGCCATATAGTGACTCCTGTTAAATTGTGAGTGAATTTGGGAGTTACAGGCACTTGGCACATAACCCAGGTGGCTCGATTTCCCCTCCTGTGTCCCCGCACGACCGACTTCAGTGAAGATATTTGTTTGCTTTTCTAGCTTCCAGCCATGGCTTGGTTCCAGGTGATGCTGTTTCTCTTTGCTTTGCTACTGCAATCATTGCCCACAGAAGGAAAGGTAAGTTAAGGTGGGAACATCCTCTCAGAGCACTCGTCAACTTTGGAAAAGGGCGGGCCACTTTGAGAGCAGAAGAATGCAGAGTGTCTGATAGGTGGCAAAGTGCCTATGGGTATCATGGAGCACTTCTCTAGAAGGCAGAAATAAGGGACTAAGTCTTCTGTTCCATCTCTCATGGCTGTGGTGGCCTGCAGTCACATGTGCCCTTGGGATACTTGAAAAGCCAAAGTATATTCCAAGGAGAAGGTTCACAGGTGTGAACAACATAGCACAAGTCCAACCACAACAGACTTTACTAGTATTCTATGGTCAATAAACAGATAATATATTTCATATAATTGGTTAAATAATAGTAAAGCTCATAGGACTGTTGTTAAGAATGACCAGACTTGCCAGCTGAACACAGTAGAAGTGTATTCTCTACAACTGTCGGGGCTAGAAGTCTGAAATTGAGGTCTCTCTGGTGGACTTAGGAAGGAACTGATTCTTTCCTTTCTCTTATAGTGACTTCTGCCAATTGTTGTGGCCCTTTGACAGATGGCTATGTCACTCCAACCTCTTCCTTCATGTTCATATAATCTCCTCTGTTTCTCAGGAAATCACTGGGTCCAAGATTCAGGTTCCACTTGGGTACTTTAGGATAATGTTGTGTCAAGATCCTGAATTACTTCTGTAAAGACATTTTCCTCCCAGATAAGACCGTATTTATAGATCTCTTGAATGTGTTATGTGTTATCTTTAGGAGGCAATTACTCAATTTATCACAAATAAATATATTGATATTGCTGAAATTCACTTTCACACTTTAATAGGTCATCTCCAATTAAAATCACATGTCACTCACAACTCATATTTTAAAGAGACAGCATGTTATATAGATTTAAAGAGCTAATTAATTATGGGTCTTCTACTCCAAGGATTTTCTATGTTCTTTGTTTCTTTCCATTTCTATGTGATTGCTCAGAAATAAAATTTACATTTTCTTTTCCTGTTTCAGTATATTTATCTCTTTCTTTATTGTTTACAAATAACTGGACTTGTTTCTAAAATCTTTTTGTGTTTATCAGTGATCTTGGTAATAGTCCATAAAATATTGCTACTGTGCGGAATCGTGAATTCAGATTCCCTATTTCACACATGATTTTATGCTTTAATGATCCAAGAACAAGGCCAGCCATCCTTGTCACTGTGTGTGTTCTCCTTCTGACCTGGAAGCCTGCGAATGTGAGATACTATCATCATTGTTGTCTCTTTTCATACTCTTCTATGACTTTTAGAACTCAACACTAGCTAGAAATTAAGACCTTGATAGTTGTTCAGCTCCTATTTGGCAATCATAACTGTAACCAATCTGAGAATCACATTTATTTTTCCCAAATAGTTTATATTTATTGGACGTTTTTATATGATAGATACTGTGCTAGGTCCCTACAATATTCTTTTTCTTTTTTCACTTTTTAAAAAGAACTCTATTTATTGAGCTGTATATTTTTCTCCACTCGCCTTCTTTTCTCTCCCCTCCCCTTCATCTTTCTCCCATGGTCCCCATGCTCCAAATTTACTCAGGAGATCTTGTCTTTTTCTACTTTCCATGTAGATTAGATCTATGTATGTCTCTCTTAGGGTCCTCATTGTTGTCTAGGTTCTCTGGGATTGTGAATTGTAGGCTGGTTTTTCTTTGCTTTATGTCTAAGAGCCACTTGTGAGTGAGTACATGTTATTTGTCTTTCTGGGTTACCTCACTCAATATATTATTTTCTAGATCCATTCGTTTATCTGCAAATTTCAAGATGTCATAATAGCAAAATTCTTAGACTGGAGAAAGTTTGCTTCTTATTCCCAAAGACTTTTTTATAACAGTTTTCCATCTTTTCTTCCTTAAATGATTTTCCCTCGGACCCTCACCATTTTATTACTTCCTGGTTCAACTCCTGGCCTTCGTTCCTAAAAGTCATTATCCAGTGAGATGTCATTGGGTTTTGGCACCACTAATTGCTTACTGATAATCTCTCTCCAGCATGACTTTCTATGTTTCTCTCCGGTCCGATGAAAACTGTACATCTTTTCAAATCCCAACCAAGAATCATCTTTTGTGAACTGTTTTTTATCCTTAATAGATTGATCTCTCTTCATATAGACTTCACCTATCAGATTTGAAGAAGTCATATTTTTTATGCCTTATGAACTCTTAAGGATAGATTCTGATTTTTGGTAATTTTAGACTTGATATATATCTTACTTTCTGACCTCTCCAATAAAACTCTATTGATACTCATATAAAACTAATCATAGCTATACATAGAAATTTCAAGACAAAACATAATGGAATAACAATCAGAAACTATTTCTTACCCTAAGAAACCAATTTTTAATGCATTTTAAACACGTTTTAATTGATTTTAATGAGCTATACATTTTCTCTTTTCCCCTCCATTCTTCTTCCCCTCCCCTTCAACTCTCTCCCATACTCCCAATTTACTCAAGAGATCATGTCTTTTTCCACTTCCCATGTAGATTTGATCCGTGTATCTCTCTCTTGTGAATTGTAGGCTGGTTTTCTTTGCTTTATGACTAAAAGCCACTTATAAGTGAGTACATATGATACTTGTCGTTCTGAGTCTGGTTACCTCACTCAATATGTGATGTTTTCTAGCTCCATCTATTTGCTTGCAAAATTCAAGATGTAATTTTTTTTTTCTGTGTAGTGCCCCATTGTGTAAATGTACCACATTTTCCTTCCCTATCCATTCTTCAGTCAAGGGGCATTTAGGTTGTTTCCAGGTTCTGACTATGTATTATGAACACAGTTGAGCACATGTCCTTGTGGTATGATTGAGCATCCTTTGGATATATACCCAAAAGTGGTTTATTGGGTCTTGAGTTAGTTTTTTTCCTAATTTTCTGAGAAATCATCATACTGATATCCAAAGGGGCTGTGCCAATTTGCACTCCCACCAGCATTGCAGAAGTGTTCTCTTTGTTCCTCATCTGCTCCAGCATAAGCTGTCATCAGTGTTTTTGATCTTGGCCATTCTTACAGGTGTAAGTTGAAATCTCAGAGTTGTTTTGATTTGCATTTCTCTGAAGGCTAAGGATGTTGAGCATTTCCTTAAGTGTCTTTCAGCCATTTTGTATTCCTCAGTTGAGAGTTCTCTGTTTATGTCTATACCCCATTTTTTATTGGATTATTTGCTCTTTGGTGATCATTTTCTTGAATTCTTTATATATTTTGAAGATCAGTCCTCTGTCTGATGTGGAGTTGGTGAAGATTTCTTTCCCATTCTGTAGGCTGCCATTTTGTCTTGTTGATTATGCTGTTTGCTTTACAGAAGCTTTTCAGTTTCAGGATGTTCCATTTATCAATCGTTTCTCTCAGAGTCTGTGCTACTGGGTTATATTTAGGAAGTGGTCTCCTGTGCCAATGCATTCAAGTGTACTTCTTACTTTCTCTTTTATGAGGTTCAATGTGGTTGGCTTTTTGTTGAGGTGCTTGATCTATTTGGACTTGAGTTTTGTGCATGGTGATAGATATGGAACTATTTTCAATCTTCTACATGTTGATATCCTGTTATGCCAGCACCATTTGTTAAATATGCTTTATTTTTTCCATTGTATATTTTTTTGCTTCTTTGTCAAAAATCAGATGTTTGTAGGTGTGTGAATTAATATCTGGGCCTTCGATCTGGTTCTATTGGTCCTCCTGTCTAGAAACCAATATTTTTATGTTTTGAAGTTAATTTAAGTCACATTTTGAGAATAACAGGAACATGGGAATGTTTGGTAATTCTGGGATTGGTCATTGCTGATACTTGACTTTTGCACCCACTATCCAGTATGAATCTATGTTTGTGCTGCTTCTGCTAGCTCAAGGCATTATCTAATAGTCTGTGTCCTTAGGAACACAAAGCAGAGGTCAAAATGGACAGAGGGTAGAAAATGGCCAACGCTATGTAATCAGAAGCATGAGGATAGAAATTTGAGAGTCTTGAGGGAGTTCAGTATTATGAAGAACAGTCAAGTAACTTATTCCAAAGTGTCAGAAAACCTACTATGAACAGCGTGTCTATTAGGCGTACTTCAGAATCTTGCTCACACCCTTGGAACACTGCACCCTTGTATAAATTTAAGCTTAGAACTTGTCTAACAACCAAAAGTCCCATTCTGCTCTGAGATTTAACTGCCATGTGCAAATGATCATGAAGATAAGCTTAAAATATGAACACTGGACCAATCACATTTCACTAGTAAACTGAATAAAGTAAAAAACATTCCATTCAATAGATGAACTTGCTGCCCTCTAATTGTGTGGGAAACATTTGAAAATATTTAAGAAGTATGTATTGAACAGTCTTGGAAAATGTGCTGCCTAATGGTTTTGCCCATGTGCTGGGTGGGAAATAGGAATTAAGACTGAATCTGCAAGTCCTATTACCAAATGCAGATGCCACAGAGAGCAATGTTCTCTGTAGTCTATGGATCATGGGGTTTTCTCACCATACGTCACTATGGTTTGACCAAATGCAAAAGGATAAGTCTTAGGCCTTCTGCTATGAGTGTTTGATGACAAAATGTTATCTCATTTTTAATCTAAATTTGATATGTATTATGTTTCCCCCTCTATCAACTCCTCTCGGATCCTCTCCATCTCCATATTCACCCAACTTCATGTTCTTTCTCTCTTTCTAACAAAACAAACAAAATAAAACAAAAACACAACCAAAGTCCAAAATGCAAAAGCAAAACAAACAAAAAACAAATCAAAAATGTCAAAACAAGTAAAATTATAATGGCATCTGTTTGTGATTGGCAAACTATTCTTGGGCATAGGGCCTGCCCTGGAGCACGGTTTTTACTCACTGTGGAAGTTTGAGTACAATTGGACCCCAGAATCTGGTAGGATATGGCACTGTTAGGAGACATAACTTTGTTGAAGTAGGTGGGACCTTGTTGGAGGAAGTGTGTCACTGTGGTGGTGGGCTTTGAGGTTTCCTAAGTTCAGGATACTGTTCAGATAGTCAGTCAACTTCCTATTGTCTGCAAGCTAAGGTGTAGCCAACAGAATGCCTGTCTGCACATCATCATATTCCCCATCATGGTGATAATGGACTTAACCTTTGAAACTATAAGCCAGTCACCACAATTAAATGTTTTCTTCATAAGAGTTGCCAAGGTCATGGTGTCTCTTCATAGCAATAGCAAAAACCTTAGCTAAGACACTGATACTCCATTGGAGAAGATTGATTTTTTTTTCTTTGCCAGCAGATAGCTGCTCAGTTAGGGGTGGGACTCCATGTCAAGTTTCAGTTCTCAGGCCTGGGGTTTTTGTTTGGTGAACCTCTGCAGATCTTTTGTGTATTGCCACAGTCTCTGTGAGTCCATATGTGTATTGGTCTTGTGTTTGAAAAACACTTTTTCCTTGGAGTCATCATCACTTTTGCCTTTAGCAACATTAAGTTCCCTCTTCTGCATAGATCCCTGAACCTTGGTGGTGGTGGTGGTCGTGGTATGTGTGGTGGGGGTGATTTTGTTTCGGTCATCTCACTTAGGACTGCGTGTTCCAAAGTCTGTCACTCTCTGCACATTGTCCTATTGTAGGTCTACTGAAAGTTCTCATCTACTGAAAGAAGAGGCTTCTCTGATGAGGCCTGAATGATGCACTGATCTATGGTATAGCGATATGTTCTTATTTTATTGTTATGTTCCTGTACCAGAATAACAGTAGGTTTTCCCTTAGATCACATGGCCCATGTAGTCTCAGGTTCTTTGCCAATTTAGCATTGTCAGAACTTGGTTCCAGCTCATGGAATAGGCCCTAAATTCAATCAAAAAATGGTGCGTTCCTTTCCTAATATTGGTGTCCTATTGCACCAGTCTAACGTGCAGGCACTGTTGTTAAGTCTCATGGTTTGTATCTGGGGAATATGATCAATATTTATTGATAAATCTTTATTCTCTGGTCATGTTCAGAGTACCTCCTCTCTTATAGGACTGCATTAACACACACATACACACCCACACCAATGAAAGCTGAAATAAAATATGAAACTATCATTTGTGACCTCAGAGGAGTTTTTGTCTAGGAATGAATTACTCATCATTTCCAAGTCTCCTGTCTACTTATTCCTATTAAAATTGTTGACGCAGATGTATTGGCATTGCTGAACAACTAATCCTTTTCTATTTGGGTGATGTTATGTGATAATAGTTTCAAGTGATTATTTTTTTGTTGTTGTCAAAGTAATTTCTTCACTGTCTGTCATCTACAAAAATGATAAAAGTTATTTTCTTTCAGGACCCTGCTTTTGCTGCACTGTTAACCGGCCAGGTGCAAGTTCAAAGAGAGATTGTGAATAAGCACAATGAACTGAGGAGAGCAGTTAACCCCACAGCCAGCAACATGCTAAAAATGGTAAGAGACTGTGGTGCAAATGAGGTGAGCCAGCTGTGGGGGAGGAACAGCTGGAGATGGCTTAACATCATGGTTTAAAATATTCCTTACTTCTGTAAGGACCAGGCTTCAGCCACTCAGGAACTGGGGGGGCGGGAACAACAGAGTCAGCACACTCAATTTGACTTTTCTGTCTTAGGGGCTAAAGCTTAACTATCTGTGGCCAGCGAAAAAGGGAATAACACACACTTGCACAAACACACACACACACACACACACACACACACACACACACACACACCCCTTTAGGATTTCTCTATTATCTCCCTCTCATCTTTTTATTTCTTTTATTACCTCTATCCAGAAATATCCCTTGTGTGTATTTATTTTTTCCCTTACAGCTTAAAAAACCCAACAGATTCATTTAAACAATATAAAAATTACAGTGTAGTTACATTTATTTATTTATTTATTTTTAAAAAGGAAAACAATCTATCTTTTTTTTCCATTTTACATACCAATCCCAGTTCTCATTACCTCCCCACTTCCCATTCCGCCCACCTTCCCTCCACCGTACCCTCTATCCATTCCTCAGAGAGGGCATATTGCTTTGGGGAAGGTCCAAGACCCACCCTGCTATATCTCAGAAGGTAATATAAAAAATCTCAAAAGAATAACAAATATAAACTTTTATATATGAAGAGGAATCAGTCAGTATTACCTTAAATTTTCAGGGTGCACACCCACACATCAACAGTTGTTTTTTTTTATATATATATATCAGGAAGTTGAGGCAGAAATTCGTACAAGGAATTGATCATCTTCTTGATCACCAACCCATCCTAGCAAGAAAGGCATGTGAGCTAATAAAAACATGGCTATAGCCAGGCAGTGGTGGCACACACCTTTAATCCCAGCACTCGGGAGGCAGAGGCAGGAGGATCTCTGGGAGTTCGAGGCCAGCCTGGTCTACAAGAGCTAGTTCTGGAACAGGCACCAAAGCTACAGAGAAACCCTGTGTTGAAAAACCAAAAAAAAAAAAAAAAAAAAAAACCAAAAAAAAAAAAAAAAAAAAAAAAAACCCAGAAAAAACATGGCTATATTTGTTCTTGTTTCTTGACCTCAAAGAGTCCCTCAATCAACTGCCTTCCTAAACTTTTAAACTGTTCCATAAGATTTTCTATCCTAAAGCCATTAACAAAGACATCTTAACTTAACCTTGGTCATTATGTAAAGCTTTGTTTCAGCTATGATGCACACCGAAACCTATGAACACATCTCCCAAGATTGAAACTAAGAGAACTTAAGCTAGCCTTGTCTAGGAAACAATTGTTTTTCTTAATCATTAACCTAAGCTACACTCTATGCGACTCCTCAAGAGAAACTCCTAAGTTCTAGCTGGTGACACTTCCTTGTTCTTAATGTCTATCCTTTGCAGAGCCTGCTTTGTCAAGGGTGGTAGCAACACCATATCCTGTCTTTACCTATATTAGTTTTTCCACTAAACTAACCCCTATCACAATCCCTTACTGTGTTTGTTAAAACCCTTAATCATCAAAATTCTATCTAAACTAACATTATTATTGTATAAATCATTGTTTCAGTTAAACAGCACAGCTTAGGAGGAAATCATCCTCATAATAATCCGCAGGTAAAAATGCCCAGCAGAACAGGATATTTCCGTGAGATAATCACACAGCATTAAAGGCTGTGGAATTCTCCCCGCACCTGTTGACACCATGCCTGATACCAGAGAAAAATGACAGCAGCAAATATGCCAAGACAGCAATAGCAAGAGACTATTCTGGATCTGAAACCCTTGGGGCCTTGCCTATTTGAGATTCAGCCATCAGTGCACTGTGTCTGATCTCCTGAAGCTCATTTGCCACCTGCTGCACCTCTGACATTGCTGCCTAGAGTTCCTGTTTTGATTTTGCTATTTTACTAATTTATTTATTGATTGATTTTTATGTGAGAAAGAGTCCATTGTTCTCATTTTTAACATGGCTAAAAGACATTTCAGGTTTTTTATCTGATAAGTTAGGCAGAATTAGAAACCAACCCTTTGAGAATCCTGTGTGAAACATTTTGTTCGTTGTCTTTCCTTGGCAGGCATCAAGGCATTTCCTGTCTTTCAGGGTCTTACTTCTTGAGAGGAAATTTTTTTATGTGTTTCTGTGTGTGAGGGTGCCCATGCACAGCATTAGATCCCCACTAGAAGTTGGTTTATGGACAGCGATGGGAACCAAACACAGGACTTCTGCAAATGAGCAGTAGGTTCTCTCAGTCACAGAGCCATCTCTCCATTCTCAATACTACACTCTTCTTAATATACAGTACTTTCCAGCACACAATACTAATATCCCTTTATCTCATCCAAGCCCATTTCTTCCACATGAAAGGAATAGGCATCAAAGAACTTTGGAATAACTCAGAACACCTTATAATATTAAAATATCATTAGAACGCTTCACATGTATCAGTATTTAGCATCATTTACAAACATCATAGATGTGGCTTTATTGTTGAGTATTTTTCCCTTTTACACAACCTTGATGGACTTCTCTTCCTGTGGAAACAAAATTAAAACATGCAAAAGAGACATTTTAATAACAGTGATAATTAGAAAAATCTTCCAATGAAATTTTAAAGTTTTGCTAACCAATCAAATTATATGCTTTCGTTATGGTTGGATCATTAAATGTAGTTTTCTTTTTCTTTTGATATTTAGGAATGGAGCGTAGAAACAACCGGAAATGCTCAGAAGTGGGCTAATAAGTGTACTTTAGAGCACAGTAATCCAGAAGCCCGAAAAACCAGTATGTACTTTTATATATATGACTGCTTCATAAGTGAATAAATTCAACAATATCAGGTATTTCTAGGATATTACATTAATAATTTGCACATAAATGGTATTAGTGCTATCTTTCCAAGTCATTTATGATTTAAATATAATTATAATGTGGTTCATGTTTGTTTATATTATGCAAATGTTTCATGTGTTATCATTTGTTCTCTCTGAGCTCAGAAGCACAGCAGAGCATGTGGCATCCTTTTTTGCAAAAATTCTCAAATTAGAAAAACAACATTAGGGAGAAAAAGACAGGCCAGAGAACACACTGAAGTCATGTCACACTAGATGTTTTTCTTGAAGCCTTATCAAATTTCATCACTTGCCCCCACATTTTGATAATGCACAGCTGTTCAGTATTCTGATATCTATTTTTATGATACACATCTTGTTGTGTTCAGTTGTTCATTAGTTTTGCTGCAAAATACTTGATGTTTTGAAATCATAATCAAAAGTCATGGAGGCTGAATATTTTAAGAAAACATGCAAGTGCTGACCCCTTCTCTTTCCTAGGCCTGCATCACAATGCTGAGAACACATGACACATACACACATAAAGAATTTAGTGCTGAGTTAGCTGCATTTTTGACAGTGCAAATGGGGAAGAATGGAACATTCTCCATTTAACAGAATGGAGCATTCACAGCCACTTCAAATATTTGTATGCTTAGGCCGGTTTAACTGTCTGAGATGACTGTCTTCTCATATGATTAATATATTATTAACCTATTAATTAGTTAATTAATCTAAGAAGCAGGCACCATGCTCCCACCTAAACCAACAATTACCCAGCATAGGCACGATGGCTGAAGTACAGCATTTTGCATTTGTATAGTCTATTTATTTTGCCGTTGAATGTTTTAATGTTTTCCTCATAAATATTTTCCTTCCCAGGTACCAGATGTGGTGAAAATCTCTATATGTCAAGTGACCCTACTCCTTGGTCAACCTTAATTCAAAGCTGGTATGATGAAAATGAATATTTTACTTACGGTGTAGGAGCACAACCCAATGCAGCTGTTGGACATTTTACTCAGGTGAGCAGATGGATGGAGATGCCATAGTAATAAACACTGCAATGCAATGACGAAAGCTTTGCCAGCAGATGACCCATTCCTATGTTCAATTGAGGAGACAGGCTGAGTGGGTATTATATAGTTCTGTCATTTGATTGATTCCTTAAGATATATTAATTTATGCCCAGGGTCTGGAGAATTAATGATAGGAAAACATGCAGTATAACCTTTCATTAAAAATGGATAAAATAGTGATCCCACATAACACGCTTAGTTTTAAAAGGTATTAAAAATAAAATTTTATTACTGTGATACTCAAAATAAAAATTTTATATGGTAAATGTTAATGACTATTATAGCCACATATTTATATTCTATATAGGTCAATATTTATTTTTGAATATTTTACCACCTTTCTATTAAACATCCAAGTGTTTGTCTTGTAGGTTGTTTGGTATTCATCTTACAAAATTGGATGTGGAGTTGCTTACTGTCCCAATCAAAATACCCTAAAATATTTCTACGTTTGCCAATACTGTCCTGCGTAAGTACGCACTCCAGAATTGTGTGTAATTTTACCTGCAAACTAATATCTGAAAGTTATTATATAAAGCAAACCAGAATCAGAAATGTAACCCCACCAAGTGAAGAGCAAATGTCAGGGTTTTATTGTGAAGATCTAGGCAATGTTAATTTGTCAGAGAAGAGTGCAGTTCTGAATGTAAAGATCTAAGATCTCCATCTTCACTGATGAAATGATGGCCTTTCTTTCAACTATCCTTCCTTAGGTCCTTCATTCAAGGAACCCTGCGTTGTGAATTTTTCTCAGGTTTCACGTTATCTATTTTGCTAATTTCACACTGCAGGACTTTACATTTTTAATGCTAGGGTAAATGAATTAAGCAGTTGTCTTGCAAAAGGGATGAACTTGATTTCACCTTTTTTTTTTTCTATTCAAATATTTCAATTACCTGTTACCTACAAAATAGGAAAACCTTACATCGTTCACACCAACTTTGCTATTCCACGTGTGTCACCACAACATACTTTCCGTTTTAATTCTACTTACTCTTTGGAAGGGGTGGGGACCACGCTTCTTGTCAGATTTGAGTGATGGTTACTCAGGTGAAAGAAGCCTCGAGTAGGAGAGCTTAGAACTCAGAATTTGTTTCTCTGCCAATACATCTTTTAACGATGACTAGAGAAAGTTCACAGACCATGGAGATTTGTAACTAAATTTATTCCTTGATCATACGATCAAGTTCATCCCTTTTGCAAGACAACTGCTTAATTCATTTACCCTAGCATTAAAAATGTGAAGTCCTGCAGTGTGAAATTAGCAAAATAGATAACGTGAAACCTGAGAAAAATTCACAACGCAGGGTTCCTTGAATGAAGGACCTAAGGAAGGATAGTTGAAAGAAAGGACATCATTTCATCAGTGAAGATGGAGATCTTAGATCTTTACCTTCAGAACTGCACTCTTCTCTGACAAATTAACATTGTCTAGATCCCACGAGCAGATGCAAGAAACCAGATATGGAATGGATTCCAGATATGGAATGGATAGTGAGAAGAAGCTCGGGGATGAACCTATAGCGCTTGTGTAGAACCCTCACGGTTTGTTTCTCTAGGTGTGTGCTCAATACACCGAGACTCAATGCAAACTGACATTCTCTTCATAGTAACTATAAAATTCTCATACAGAGCAGCTTAAGTACATGCTACTAGCCATGCACAAACAGCATGAACTCACTCTCAGCCAGAAAACAAATGCTGAAACTTTATTTTCAATTTTAGAGTAACTGTGGACTAGCTCAGCTTTCCAATATTAGTAGTTTTCTATTACCACTGCCATTTATGAGATATTCTTTCTTTAGGGTGATGGGATTCCTAAACCCATACCTGGGAGTGTCTTGCCTTAGTAATGATTTCATCTGTCTGGCAATTGAAGGGGACAATTCTAGATGCCAGTTACCTCCATTTCCTTACCTAGTTTGATGAATTATTGTGGTTAGAGAGACGGTGCATCATTGTTGGTCTTGGTTGTCACCCTGACACAGCTGGGAAGGAGCTTCAAATTAGGGAATTTCCTGTATTAAATTGGCCCGGGTCCCTGTCTGTGAGGCCATTTTCTGATGGCTAATGTAGGAGGGTCTGGCCCATTGTTGGCCATGCTACCTTTAGGTAGGAAGACCTACCTAGCCTGAAGGAAAGGTAGCTGAACTTGAGCCTGGGTGCAGCCTGTAAGCAGCATTTAAATCTGCACCGTGCCTTCTTCAGCTCCTGCCTCCAGGTTCCTGCCACGACTTCCCTCAATTACAGACTGTAAGCTATGAGTTAAATAAAACCCTTCCCGCCCCTGCAAAGTCTCTTTAGTCATTGTTTTATCTCAGCAACAGACAGCAACTTAGAGCAAAGGGGCTCATGTGTGAAGTGTGTTCTTAATTGTTGTTGTTGTCTGAGTTATGATGTGGAAATCAGTATTTTCAGTTTTGTTTATAAAATAATGTAAACAAAATTGAAAATCATGCGTAACCATGAACATGTGTTCACTGATCCTTTGGTCTATAGAAGAGCAACGGAGAGAAAAATAATTGTATGCTTTAAATTTCAGCGGTAACAATGTGTTGACAAAGGCCACTCCTTACAAGCAAGGGGAACCGTGTGCTAGCTGTCCCAATAACTGTGAGAACGGATTATGCAGTAAGTGTGAGCGGAGCCACTGGTGGGTCATCAGACAAGTCAGTATGTTATCTATCTGGAAACGGTAAAACCAGCTAAGTGATGTATTCTTAGAAGAAGAAAACAATTTACTCAGGAGAAGCACTTAAATAAATAGTTTATACACTTTACTAACTTATATTTTATTTGTAATGAGAAGAATTTTACCTGCGCTACATAGTGGACCTTCTACCCTCAGTGAGAGTGATGTGCAGAGACTATTATTCACCTTGCAAGTCATTCACGTATTGTTCTTTAAACTTAATATCAACAGGCCCAAAGTGATATTAAAAAAAAAAAGCATGGTGCTGGAGAAATAGCTCCGCAATTAAGAGCATTTGCTGTTCTTGCAGAGGACCTGGGTTCCATTGCCATAACTGATCTTAATGGTTCATAACTGCCCATGACTCCAGTTTCAAGATACTTGAAGTCCACTTCCAGGTACCTGAATGCAGGTGCTGGACATATAGACTTGCAGGCACACATAATTCTCATAACTTAAAATATTCAAATTCTGTATACCTGCATGAATTGAGATCCTGCTTTTCCTCCTACATCCCCTAGTACTAGTCTTTGAAAAAAAATGTTGATTTTTTTTCATTTCTCTAGTATAGTCAGAAACATACTATTTACTTTTAAAATGATCATTTTTCCTATAATTAGGTGGTAAGTTTTTTTGCAAATATTTAATTACAATATCTAATGTGCATATACTATTGGCTTATAGAGAAAACATGGCTACAAATGAATAAATAACATAAATGCCATGTATCTTATTTTTCATTAATAGAAACAGGTATAACTATTGGGGCCCCACACTTCAGATGTTTTTGTTTAAATTACTGTGAATGACAGAATTAAATCACTCACTGAGATTTTTACCTTTCAAATATGTTCTCTTTTATTTAGCATCATTCCTGACTCAATTCTATAGCTATAATTTTAAAATATTAGCATCAAAGCTACAGACTAATAAGAAAATGTGTTGAAGCCGGGCGATGGTGGCGCA
>NC_022028.1:4414245-4421556 GCF_000317375.1 Microtus ochrogaster | reverse complement strand
AGAGAAGCAGAGAGGGGGCAGATAGAGACAGAGAGAAAGAGAAAGTAGGAGGTGAGCAGGACCTTTTCAGAAGGGGTTGTAGTGAATGTGTTCAGGAGGTGCTCTTAGGCTCTGTGTGGCTACAGCTGTCTGAACCGCAACTCTTAGGCTCTGTGTGGCTACAGCTGTCAGAATCCCAATGGCAGGCCAGTATAGATTCCTGAATACTAACACCCATAAATAATCAACTTTGAGTGTCTGAGGAAACCATGGCACACTGTTCTTGTTTCAGCCCATTCACAAAGGGCATTTACTCCTGAAAGTGTAAAGTTAGGTTTCCAGAATGGGAGATAAGAGGAGTCTCTGTAACATCTGTCTGAGAAGATTAGCCACGAATGTGATCTTGGGTACTCAAAATGGCCGAGTTAGGCTAAGAAACTAATTGAGTTTATGATGCGCTAAAATAGCTACATTTATCTAGTGGGTTCTGCATCAGACCCAGCAGTTATAGATATGCTTATATCTCTTTTTCTCTTTGACTGCCAGGGGATATAAGTAAGTAAACTCATTTTAGAAATATGCCATTGAATTAAAAATAAGAAAAAGTGATGGGTGAGCCAGTGGACTCAGCCAATGGGTCTTCCCTGGGTCACTTGAGACCACAGTGGCAATGATGCTAGTGTGTTTCTCATTTCTACCTCTCCATGGATGTTTTAATGGGTGGGCTTTTCTGCTGCTACTTTTCTGCTTTTCAGATAATGGCAATAAGTTAACTCAAACTATTTTCATTGCAGCCAATAGCTGTGAGTTTGAAGATTCCCTTAGTAACTGTGAGGCCTTGAAGAAATCAGCAGGCTGTGAACATAAACTGCTGATGGAAAAGTGCAAGGCTACCTGCCTGTGTGAAAACAAAATCCATTAACATGTCCAGGGCGCAGCAAGAAGGACTTCATGGAAAGGGGATGCAGTTTTCAGCTGCGGCATGCCAGGGAAACCTAGAGGAGATTAGTGACAAGTTGGATCCCAAATGACAAAGCTTTTCCCTCCCTGCATTTACACAGAAATCTCATTCATACGGCTATTTAAAAAGGTGTTATTGAGGATGACAGCTTTGGATTATGACCAATGTTGGTGCTTTAAACACAGTGGATTGAGTTGGATGCAGAATTTTGAAAGTTGTTTGAACACAGGTCATCATTCGTCACTAGAACTTTGAAAAAAGAGAACTATGTGTGTCCTAAAGCAACTTGCAACAAGAGAGTGGACTGTAATAACGTCACCACCAATCTACTCTACAGTGTCTCCCAGGACCCAGGATAAAGCCTGACATCTGAATTTGTCCTATGTCCTTTTAATTAAACACAGGTAATCATCCTTTTCAATAAAGAACTTCAGCAACTACACAGATGCAATTTTCATGTAATTTTTTTTTTGACAGAATTTCTCTGTGTAACAGTCTTACCCTCTCCTGGAACTGGCTTTATAGACTGGGCTAGCCTGGAACTCACTGAGATCCACCTGCTTCTGCCTCCAACGTTCTGGGATTAAAGGTGTGTGCCTCCACTGCCCAGCTTAATTTTTATGTGACATTTATATATTATGTCTTTTTAAAGTCAAGTGGATGTGGACCTAAAAGTCGGAACAAGTTCTTAGAATAAATGACCTTATATTGTATACCTAGAGGATTTATTGCTATTATTAAGCACATTCATTCTTGCTGTAGACCCATGAGTGTCGGTGGAAATCTACAGAAATAACATTTCTTCATTGTTGCTTTGAGAAATCAATTGTCTCATAAGGTGTTTTGTATCATTTCCCCTATAATTTTTTTTTATTGAGTGTCATAACGGTGTACTCACAAATGAACTGTTTAAGTTTGACTTTCTGGAAAGTCATGTATTAGTCAGGTTTCTCTGGAGGAACTGCTGGAATGGATCTCTATTCATTAAAAGGTGGTTTATTAGATTGGTTTATAGGTTGTCGTCTAGTTAATCCAACAATGGCTGTTTCCTGACTTAAGTCCAAGAATTCGGTAGTGGTTCAGTCCACAAGGCTGGGTGTCTCAGCTGATCTGCAGTCTACATGGGATCTCTTAAGAAATAGGTTCTAATATCAGTGAAGGAATGCCTCAGCTACACTTATAGGTGAATTTCCCAGCATGAGAGTGAGGACAAGCAGGCAAAAAGCACAAGCTTCTCTCTTCTGGCTGCCACCAGAAGGTGAGGCCTAGATTTAGGGTGGATCGTTTGAACACAATGACCCAGATTTAGTGTGACTCTTCTCGCCTCAAATGATCAAATCAAGAAAAACCCTTCACTGTTGCACCAGGCTGCTTGGGTTTCAGCTAATTCCAGATGTAGTCAAGTTGATAGCCAAGATTAACTATCACACGTCATATTCACAAATGTCTCCAAGCTACTTCCATGACTCAGTGGGAGTCAGGTAGGCAGGATGATTTGTCCTTTAGTTTGGTAAAGGCTTTCAAGTCTATGGTAGGTCTTTGTTAAGCAGGAAACACACTAGCAATTGTTCTGGAAGCTCTTGGAGACCCCTCACATCTCATACCCTTCTCTCTACATGCTTTGCTAGGGGAACTTCCAAGTCTGTCTTCTTGCATCACAGGTATACACACATGTACTTCATTTTGAAGGCTGTTTGATATTGGAACACCCTTGTATTCCAGGGCAAGAAATCTCACAAAGTGCTGCTTAGTAATTTTATTTGGGGACTTTCCAACAATTTCAACTTCACAGAACAAGTTGAGTTTCTGTGTTCTCTGGTTTCAATCTTGAGTTTAAAAACATATCTTCCTCACAATTAAAAAGCACTCCTCTGTTCTTTATTAACTAGGTGATGGGTCATCCTTCCCATCCATGGCCTGGGGTACTGACCTATTCTGATTTTCTTCCTAGATTGTGGCCTATGTGGTTTCCAGTCTAACATGTTTATCTGTTCTGGCTTGTTCTCCTTTACTGTGCCTTAAGTGGTCTCGGATGTAAGGCACCCATCTATTTGGCTTTTTCTTTCTGGGTTTCAGCTTGTGGCTACTGCTTTCTGACCTATTTCACAGTTATAATTGTGAGAATAGATTACATAGCCTCCATTTCCAGAAGTAGCATCATGAGACATGTTCTGGCAAATCAGTCTGCATGTTATGATATGTAGAATTGACTCTGCTATCTCTAAATGCTTTAGGGAGGCAGATTTCTTCCTAGATAAAACTGGAATTGTAAGGTTAATGGGTAAAGATCTTTAGGGGTATGTGCTTTTCTCTTTTAGTATATTTATAAAGGTCTGTGTTTTTGCTATTATATCTCATGATATTAAAAAAAGGAAAAGGGATCCAGAAAGCAGAACAGAGAGAATGCTTGCAATGACTTAAGTATAAAGATTTGTTTTCTTAAAATAATTAAAGGAAAAGGAAAGACACAAAGATTAGATTATAAATCAGGCTTGTCTTAAATTAGAATATTCCAAGAAATGTTAAGAATACAATGAGGAAGTCAGACTAGGTTGCAAAATGGTCATGAAAATTAAAACAAAGAATTGAAATAAATATAACTATATTGACTATAATTATAGGATTTTTAAATTCTTCAGATCAAAATTCAACATCCTGATATATACCTAAAATATAGTACTTTGTGTATCAAATATATTTTCTTTTCTTTTTTATTTTTTTTATTGAGCTATATATTTTTCTGCTCCCCTCTCTTCCTTCCCCCTTCCAACTTGAGATATATTTTCTTGAGACAGTGATCTGCTTTGGGTAACATAGACAAAGGTACATCTTCTTAATTTGTTTAAATGACTTCTAGATGCAGTAGGCTCAGCAGCTAAGAGCATTTATTGCTATTCCAAATAATCAGAGTTCAATATAGAGCACCCATCAGGAGAGCATAATCTCCATGTCACATTCTAAAAGAACTAATCTATGTTTAAATTTCGTACATCAAAAACTCTTATTTAGTTTTCAAAACACTTTCAACCATTTTTTTCTTCTCTTCTGGTCCCCATGAACTATACTGAGATAAACCTCCTACCTTGATCTCTCTCTCTCTCTCTCTCTCTCTCTCTCTCTCTCTCTCTCTCTCCTGTATATATATATATTAGGTACAGAAGTTATTTTCAAGGACATTCAGGGATACCTTGGAATTTAGAAATAATCTTAATGCATTTTATTGTATGATGAATATAATTTCTCCTTTGCAGTGTATTCAACATAATAACTAACTTTTGTGATGCAATGTAATCTATCAAATTTATTTGTATTAGTGTGTGTGTGTGTGTGTGTGTGTGTGTGCATGTAATAAAGACTCTACACCATACTATACATGTGAATGTCAGGAGAAAATCTGGATATCCACAGTCTTCTTGGTGGTTTGAATAGAAAAGGTCCTGAAAGGCCCATAGTGACTGGCACTATTAGGAGACGGGCCTTGTTAGAGTGGGTATGGACTTTTGGAGGAAGTGTGTCACTGGCAGTAGCTTTTGAGGTCTTGGATGCTCAAGCCAGACCCCCAGTCCATCCAATCTGGATGTAGAACTCTCAGCTCATCTCGAGCACCATGTCTGCCTGCATGACTGCGTGCTTCCCCCAATGATGATAATGGACTAAACCTCTGAACTGTAAGTCAGTTCCAACTAAATGTTTCCTTTTGAGTTTTCATGGTCATGGAGTCTATTCACAGCAAGAGAACACCAAAGTAAGGTGTTTTCCTTCCACATGTGGTTCCTAAGGATTGAACTGAGGTCATCAGGCTTGGCTGAAAGTATTTCTACTATATGAATGATCTCGCTGGCCCAAATGTAATTACTTTCATTTACAAAAAAATCAAATAGAAAAAGATATGTAGATATAAAGTATGTGTTTTGATAAAAAGAATGTTAGTATTAGAGAAATATTTTTGTATAATGGATTTATTAGGGAGAATTTAGAAATCATTATTATAGATAAAGGAAAAACTATAATGTTTTGATAAGTATTATGAGAATTGAAATTAAATAACGTGATTACACCTGAGACATCATGAACTACTTTATATTCCTCACTTAATTAACCATAACTTTTTTCTCATACAATATAATGTAAATACAATTTCTCTTCCCTCTATTCTGCCCAGTTCCTCTCTTGCTCCTTTTCCTTCTCATTTGCTCAGTTTCTGTCTCTTATTAGAAGAGACGTCTAAGAGATAACAACAAAACTTAAGAAAACATAAGGTAAAATGAAAGCCATCTTATAGAAGTTGGACAAAATAGGCCAAGAGAAAAATAAGTGAGCACTAAGAGAAGGAACAAGAATCAGAGACTCCTTGGTTTGCACATTCAGGAGTCCCATTAAAACACTAACTAAAAGCTATTGTATATACACAGAGGACCTGTGTCTACCCTATGGTTACTGTTCTAATCTCTTTGAGTTCATACGAGCTTTGCTCAGTTGTTTTAGAGGACCTTGTTCTTCTGGAGTGATCTGTCCTCATTAGGAGGCACACTATATAAGATAACAGAATTTTCAATATTGGTTGCCTTTCACAGTTAACTCCTGGGAAACGACACCAAGAAGAGACTTTCCTGTAGAAAGATTCCCCTCCACCCTAGAGTGAAAGACTTTACTTGTAGTAGTCTTGAATTCTTTGTATATTCTTAAAAGGTAAAAATTAAACTAATTCCAATTTGGTAAAGCTACAGAAGGCGGCAACATTGTGCCTTTACATAATTTGTGGTTTGGTATAAGTGTTGGCTTGCCCAGAAATGCTGTGTCACTACAGATTAGTAAGGATTAGCCAATGTCTTTATAGCACCTTTTCTACTAAGACAGTGGAAGAAGGCTATCTTGGTAAACTGAATTCCAATCCACTTATTCTAGTTAGGGAATACCCAATGGTTTTAGAGTAACTCTTGGTAAGTCTAAATTAAAATTCCTATTTCCTTTAACTATCACCATAACTTTTAAAGATATAATGTGATCTTGATTTATTTTAATTTTAGATACAGTACTTCAATGATGTCACATGTTAATATATACAGAGGATAAAACAGTAAGTGATCAGTCTATATCATGAGAGTTAGCAGATCTATATATTCTACACATTTCTTCCTTCCTTGCTTTGGCAATCATCTCTTTCTCCCAGAGATCTATCTTGATTTATACTAAGCTCCATTTCCTTGATACTCTAAGAATACTCTTTGTCACCACATAAAACATGAGGCAACACTGGCCACAGGAACAAGATGTGTTACATAGATTCAGGGGGAACTATAAAGTTCGAAAAAGAAATCTTGAGTTCTTAGTGCCTTGTAGGGGTTTTCATACCAGTAGGGGTTTCATTTGCCACCACATACTGTCCACTTCAAAGGGTTTTATAGAATGACATCATTGGTCTGTACTCCATTTTTTAAATTGAATTATTTGTTCTTATGGTGTTAAATTTCTTGAGTTCTTTGTATATTTTGGAGATCAGATCTCTGTCTGATGTGGGGTTAGTGAAGATCTTTTCACATTCTGTAGGCTGTCATTTTGTCTTGTTAACTGTGTCCTTTGCTTTACAGAAGCTTTTCAGTTTTAGGAGCTCCCATTTAGTAATTGTTTCTCTCAGTGTCTGTGCTGCTGGAGTTATATTTAGGAAGTGGTCCCCTGTGCCAATGCATTCAATTGTACTTCCCACTTTCTTTTCTATAAGGTTCAGTGTGACTGGCTTTATGTTGAGGTCTCCTGTGCTTTTGGGTTCTGCTACTTGCTCATCAGAACAAAGAGAGACAGCACAACAATCTGAGTAATTTTCTGGCCTCTTTTTGGGCCCATTTTCTCCTATTTTGTATTTGCTCTTAGAGATTCCCTTTTCTCTTTTCTAAAGCAAGAGGAGTCTCATGTCTGTTGCCTCTATTTTTGTCGATCATTTTTGTCACAGTTTGTGATTCCATTATAACTGTATTACCCAACATTTCTGTATTCTATGCCACATTTCATATTGAATGCAATGTTCCCTTGTTTTTCAGTGCTTCTCATATTTTTGAAGATAGGAATTTTATATTTTGCATTGTTTTCCCAGATTTGTGAGCATTTAGAAGAATATTGCTTTCCTTAACACTGTCTTTTTCATACCAAAAAACATGTTGAAAATAAGATTTATTTTTGATATTATTATAGAGTATTGAGGACTGTAGAGATGGCTCAGAGATTAAGAACATTGACTGCTCTTCCAGAAATCCTGAGTTTAATTCCCAGAAACCTCATGGTGGCTCACAACCATCTATAATGAGATCTGGTGCCCTCTTCTGACATCAAGACATTTATGAAGGCAGAACTTTGTATAATAAATAAATAAATTCTTT
>NC_022028.1:4408287-4411196 GCF_000317375.1 Microtus ochrogaster | reverse complement strand
TCCCACATGTCCAGCTGATTAGAACTGGAATGCCATTATAGTGTCTTGTTGCCTACAAATGATTCTCAGACTTATTTATTTCTTTGAAGGTTCAGTGTTTTGTGCAGCTCCCACATACTTCAGTAATATCTTGATTAAAATCCCACAATTGGAGGCTGACTTTTGCTGTTAGCTTATAGTTAGACTCACCCTATGTCAGTTTCCCCAGTACTGAAATTACATGGGCCATCACAAGAGCTTGGGCTTGAGAGGGGAACAATGGGATACAGGAGATAAGAAATGGGAAACAAAAAAAAATAGGGAGGTAGACTTAACTAGTGTTGGGGTGCAGGGGCATTTCAATACAGAAGGAGATAACAGAATGACAATGGAGAAATAACACAAAGCATATTTTTTATTTGACTAGAATTATGTACAATTTATATATGTGTTTGTGCATGCACATATATCTCTCATACACAAACACACATACACATGTATACATTGTGTGTATTAAATAAAATTATGTCACTGGGGCTAACAATGTTTCCCCAAAGAATCATAAACTAATATAGACCTCAGTACTGTGCATGAAAAACCTTTGGAATGGCTGCTTCCTCAGGTTAGTCCAGATGACTCCCAAGGAAATAAAGCCTGTTGGAGTGTCTCTTGTTTGTCTCTCAGAGGTTGAATGTGAGATAGTATTGTTGAAAACATCTCATACTTAGGACCTAGGACTTGGATAATTTGAGTTGAATCAAGCCTGAAGACTCCTTCCTAAAGTCTAGTTTACATGGTACCAGGAAATACTATACAAACTTCTAGGAGAGATTCAGTAATCAATATTCCTACCCAGCTCCAAACCCACCTTTGAATCAGAAACAATTATGCACAGGGAAAAATATCCATAAAGGTCTAATTAGGTACACTCGTGTGTTTGTGGTGGCAAACTTGTCTTTTTTTATTTTTTTTAAATTTTATTTATTTATTAAGGATTTCTGCCTCCTCCCCGCCACCGCTTCCCATTTCCCTCCCCCTCCCCCGATCAAGTCCCCCTCCCTCATCAGCTCTAAGAGCAATCAGGGTTCCCTGACCTGTGGGAAGTCCAAAAACTGTCCACCTCCATCCAGGTCTAGTAAGGTGAGCATCCAAACTGCCTAGGCTCCCCCAAAGCCAGTACATGCAGTAGGATCAAAAACCCAAGAGAGGCCCTATCATACAACAAAAGTATATGCTCAACTATGTCCATAGCAGCATTGTTTGTAATAGCCAGAACCTGGCAAACTTGTCTTAAGGCCATCTCATCAGGAGGGAAATCTTGTCTAGTACTAGACACTTAGCCATTATGCCTGTAGTAGTGTGGTTTTGAACCTAAGAAAAAAAACTACTTCCTCATCTTTGTTAGACTAGCTCCAATCCTGTCAATACTCTAACTCTAATCCTTATATCCACAGGTAAGTTTTATAGCAAACACATACTGTCCCAGGTCACCACAAATGGATTCAGTACAGGGATCAAAATACTGTAGGGACCCTAGCCCTAACAGATAAAAACCTATACTAAAAATCCTGAATATGCAATTTGGAGAACATCCCAGCATAGAGGGGCAGAAAGATTTTAAGGTCAACAATACCAGGAAGTTTGTTGTAATCTAAATTATAGGGTAGGACATTCTAATTCATTTCAGTTACCAAAGGGGAACTGTACTTTTCACAAAAAATATAATCCTCTTGTTATTTTTTTTATGTTTTATACTTGTGACATCCTGGAATATTTTACTGCAACTTCTGAAGCCAGCATGAGGTCCATATAGAATGACTTTTTAAGAATGAATTCCTGAAAGTTTGAGTGAGGAGTTAACTGACCAGTAAGGAAAGGTTTGGAACTGACCACGGAGATAGCTAATTCAATTAACTTTAGGAGGAAAATTGTTCTGTTTGACTTGTTACAAAGAACAGGACACCTGTATAAACAAGGAAGAAGATAGATAATGAGTGCTCTTTACACACAGTTTGCTAGTCATGGATGTGATTTCCTTTTGAATGGTTGGAAATACAACAGTACCACTCCAGTCTAGTTTTTTGATTCACAGAGATTAAAATAAAGTAATATGCAAAATATGTTGACATAGTGGTCTACAATGTGCCAGGTTCTATGAATCTTTTTTTTTATTGATTTTTATTGAGCTCTACATTTTTCTCTGCTTCCCTCCATTCCTCTCCCCTCCCCTTCAACCCTCACTCAAGGTCCCCATGCTCCCAATTTACTCAGAAGATCTTGTCTTTTTCTACTACCCATGTAGATTAGATATATTAGACATACATCTATGTATGTCTGTCTTAGGTCCTCATTTTTGTCTAGCTTCTCTGGGATTGTGATTTGTGGGCTGGATTTCCTTGCTGTATATTTTAAAACCACTTATGATTGAGTACATGTGATAATTGTATTTCTGGATCTGGGTTACCTCACTCAAAATGATGCTTTCTAGCTCCACCCATTTTCCTGTAAAATTCAGGATGTCGTTTTTTGGGGGGATATTTTTTATTTATTATTTTTCTGTATTCCATTATCACATTTTCTTTATCCATTCTTTGGTCCAAGGGTTGTTTCCAGAAGCTGGTTATGACAAAAAATTCTGCTATGAACATAATTGAGCACCTGTCCTTGTGGTATGATTGAGTATCCTTTGAAAATACACTCAAAAGTGGTATTACTGGGTCTTGAGGAAGGTTGTTTTCTAGTTTTCTGAAAAATCACCACACTGACATCCAAAGGGGCTGTACCAGTTTGCATTCCCACCAGCAATGCAGGAATGTTCCCTTTACCCCACATCCTCTCCAGTGTAAGTATGACAAGAACTTTAAATCTTTGAAGAAAGAAATTGAAGAAGACAAAAGAAAATGAAAAGTTCTCCCATGCTCTTGGGTAGG
>NC_022028.1:4406610-4407058 GCF_000317375.1 Microtus ochrogaster | reverse complement strand
CATGCTTACTTGATCATATCTTAAGACTTCCTTAACAGGTTTTATTAGAGATTGACCAAATGTATCCCTAAATGGTTTATATAGAGTTTACCTGTTGTTACATCTTTCATGGCACTTAGTATGCAGTATTTGAAGTTTGTTTTTCCAAAAGTATGCAATATCATTTCATTCTTTTAATTTCCTATTTTCTACTGCATCTTTTCTGGGCAGTATTCTCTAAGCCTTAGGTGTGAGGCTGTGCTCCACAACTCTGCATTTTGGTTGGTTGTGGATTTCTATAGTGAACCCTAGGCAAAGAGAGGATTCCCTGATGAAGAGAGTAGACTGCTCTTATCTGTGTCTGTAAGAACTGATATTTGTAGATAGTTGTTAGGGATTATGATGTTCTGTTCTTGGATGCCCTCTATGATTCTTTGTCATCTGTGTACTTAGTTTTCAATTTTTTAAC
>NC_022028.1:4400333-4405588 GCF_000317375.1 Microtus ochrogaster | reverse complement strand
GAAAATTTGTGACTGCACATTTTCTGTCATGTCTAGAAGCTAGAGGTGCTCTGGTCCTCTGGATATAAAGCAGATAAAAACTGGAAAGGACAAAGTCAAAGTACCATTATTTGCAGATAGTATTATACATAAGTGACCCAAAAAGTTCTACCAGGGAACACCTACAACTGATAAACACCTTCAGCAAAGTGACTGCATACTGAAATAACTCAATAAAATCTATAGCCCTCCTATAAACAAATAATAAATGTGCTGATAAAGAAATCAATGAAACAACAACCTTCACATGAGCCACAATATAAAATATCTTGGGGTAACCTAAAACAAGTCAGTGTGAGGGCTTTGGTGTGGGAGGAAAAGATAAATGGAGAGCATAGGGAGAGTCTATTGGAACTGGAGGGCATTTGGGAGGCTATGTGGAAAACTAGTATAGTGGAAACTGCCTGTAACCTACTTTGTTATGGGAATTCTGTCACTGGCCCCCTGACCAATTGGGAGGAGTTTTTTTTTCCTTTTGGTCCAGAGGCAGGGTTTTAATTGGAAATGGACAGGTGGATGTTGTAGGAGGCTGTTCATTCATTTCCTGGTCAACCATACTCTCAAAATAATCACAAAGAGATTATATTATTAAATTAATTGATTAGCCTATTAGTTCTAGCTTCTTATTGGATAGCTCTTACACCTTTGGTTAACCCATTTTTATTATTTTATATTTTGCCACAAGGGTTGTGGCCTACCAGCAATGTTCAGGCTGGTGGCTCATGTCTTTCTCCTATAGTTGCTCCATGGCTTGTCTTTGACTCTGCTTACTGTCTCTCTCTCTCTATATATATATCTCTTCCAGCTGGGCTATATTATGTTAAGCCATTGACTGAAAGCAGCTTCTTTATTAACTATTAAAAGCAATACATATACAGAAGGATTTCCCACATCAGGTGGAAAACACCAAAATAAAGACAGAGTGGAGAAGTACCAGGGAACTTTTGAGGAAGGAACCAGATATGATGAAGTGTAAGGGGTGGTTGGATATTCAATTCAGATTCCTTATTTAAATTGGGATATTTGTGCATAGATTTCACTTGGTAATAAATGGTAAAGTAATCAATTGGATGTACTTATCAATTGGTTCCTTGCCCAGTTGTCATCAAATAGGCATAATTCAGAGCTGATAGGAGTAAAAAAATGATAATCTGCTATAAGGGTGTCAGGGAGGTCCATTTTATAAGGTAGAGCCCAAAACTTCCAAAGAACTACTTCCAGTGCTCTAACAGGTGTGCATAGTGAAGATTTAGGGGACTATATCCCTACGAGGTCACAGGGAGAAATTGTCGTGGTACATGAGCAGCCATTTATATTGTAATAGTGAGGGCTGTTTTATTTACAAAGGCCAGTCTTCAAGAACAATTACTTTACCAGCCTCTTCTCTGAGGTTTGTAAGAAACTGTCTTAAGTGAATATGACATCAAGTTTAGACTTACTTTTATTTTCAGACCTAGGTATACCTGAACAGAGCCTGGACAAGACTGGACTTGTCAAAATTCAGTCATAGAAGAGGGAAGGTCTCACAAGATCTAGGTCCTCTATAGGAAAGCATTGGCTGTTGACAACTGTTGAAACAGGGAGACCACTACCTTCAGTGGCTTAAACACTGATCATTGCCTTTGCTTCAAGGTTCACTGTACACATAGCCAGGGCAAACTCAGTGGGTCACTAACAACTAAACAAGAACACATGCAGCAAGAGAGTAAGTTATTGGGAAGAAAGCTTAAAGTTCATGGGCTTAAAGGGAAATAAGAGAGTCTAAGATGTGAGTGTGATCCAAATGTGTCAAATACTTGTATAAAATTATAAAATTATCAAAAAAGAAAGTAAAAGAGTTAAAATTTTATAACCACAGAGATTCAAGGTCTAAGCTTAAAACATTTCCATTCATATTTGATTAGAGTGAGGAATATTGAGCGGCTCATGATGATTTTACTGGGAATCCTCCATGAAATAGCTTGTGCACTTAAAGAAAGAAAGGTTAGGTTATTAGTTCTTGAGTAATGCCAAGTAGTAGATGCCTGCTCCTTTCCATATCTTGTTCAGAACAACTTCTTTGCTGCCTCTGGCTATTTTTAGCATTTTACAGGAAGGAGGAGAGACTGATTTACTAAGTTTATTGGGTTTATTTAGAGATTCCACTCTCCTTGTGTTTCTGTGGTTAACTAAATATGATACAGAACTTGAAAGAGAGCCTAAAGAAGAGGCACACCAGGTAGGACACCAGGAGATTCTTAGTTAAATTTATTAGGAAACCGACAGATTATTCACTAAGTTCAAGGATGTGGTCAATGTGTAAGTGAATTTTCTTGTGATATTTTTCTTGTTGATGTCCATCTCTGTTATCTTAATGCCTCTGGGCCATGCTCCTGAATTTTACTGAGTCCATTTGATGTTTGTGAGCACATAATATCCTCAGGGGGTCAAGACTGTGGACAGGTCTAACATGTTTGGATCAGCATTGGCCAGGTCATCAGATGTTCTTTCATCTTGATAGAAGGCACAAAACATCCTCTCCAAACCCTCAATGTTATTTCCTTTATCTTGGCAGTCAATCATGACCAAATCAACCTGGACATGATCTTGTGATCAGAATATAGGAGGCTTTTTATTTTCTGAGGCTGTGTCAGAACCTGAGGTGAAGGAAATTTATTACAACAAGGATTAAAGTAAGAAATATAATGCTTATCCACTTGTATCCGTGCAAGATACACTAAGATGGGAAGAGGCTATGGTGTCAGGACTCATCCTAGATGACACAGGGAACACTGACTCTTTGTCATTTGTAGTTGGAGAGGATTTGACTCAGTGCAAGAGCAGGTTCCCCATTCAATACTCTATCAGGAGTCTTACAAAGATTTAGAGCAAATTCTCTAGGGGTGCTCAACAACCAGCTTCCAGATATTAACACACACACACACACACACACACACACACACACACACACACACACAATTCATAATTCTTTCAGTTTATTTGGGGAGAATAAATTTATCTAGGGAAGTGACTGTTTCTTAGTTATTTCAAGTTAGTGATACAAATGCAATTGACAAACTATTAACACTGGTTCAAATTGACACATTATCTTGTGGATGTGTGTATGTAAGGATCAAGTACAGGTATAAAACAATGTTTGTGAATTGTCTGAACAAGGTCTAAAGATGATTTTTCATCACAGTGTAGGAACCTAAGGGTAATCGAACTATTTTAAGCATATGCGAACAGTCATAGTGTCATTATATATTTTCTTTGCTATTTTAAGGTGACTTATTCACTCCTCCATGGCCTAAGAATTATTTATTTTAGAGTCTTAGAGTTCTGTCTTCATAGCCCTCACCATACAGTACAGCAATTGTCTACTCTACTCTTTGTCTAGCTCTTTTTTTATGTTCCCATGAACAGAGGTAATTAGTGAGTGAATGAAAAAATAGACCAAATATGCTTACCAATTCCTGGTAGAAAGAATGAACTTACTAGACATCTGTAATTCTGAATGACTGTATTTTAAAAACTCAAAATCAAGCACAAAACATATTTATTTCAAAACTCAAAATGAGTTTTTCTTTGAGAAAAATAATAGCGATATTCTACTTTTTTTGCTATCTTCTTATGTATACTAAATCCTTCTGAAGTGATGTGCTGTTTAATGAGTAACAGTTGAGTTTTTAGCAGGAGTGCAGAAATTCTAACAATTTTGGAGAGTTGTATAGAAACTATGGCATCATTACAGACTTCATCTTGAATGAACAATGTGATTGATTAGTAACCTTCTGAATGACACAGAGGAAGGAGATTGCAGAAAACTTCACATGCTATACAGTGTAAAGGATATTTTGGTCCTAAGATTCTACTTTATTTGAGACAAGCTTCTTTTGTTTCTCCTGGATTCTTCTTCCTTTGCCTAGCCTTTCACAAAGGGAGTATTGCAACATAAAACAAGCTTTATATCTAAGCTCAGGTCTTAATCCTTGACCTCCTCCTGACATGTATCTCCACCCCCTTGGTTTGCATCTTTGATGTCTGATAAGGACCATAAATTTGTGGTACATTTTACTTCTCAAGTGTCTAGTTACCACATGATTTTGATGGGCACCCTGTTAGTGGTAGAGAATGCATCATTATTTATTATCTACAAAGCACTTTTAAGTGCTTCAAGACCCCAATGAGAATATGGCCCCCAACAGACTCTCTGGATTCCTGTATTCTCTAAGCAGTTTATCATGTCACAGGGTTTTCAGGTAGATCTGAGATAATTTTCTATTTTGTCTTACACCTCCCTCAGTGAAAATAGATGACAGCAGCAGAGTTATGAGAATCTTCAATGGGAAAGAAGCCATGGCTGGTGGCTGAAACTAATCAACAAAAACGTCCTGGTTAATTAAGCAGTGGGTGGGGTATAGACCTAAACGAACACATTGGTAGAAATTATTTTAAAGCAGGTATGGCTGAGAAATTCACTAACAATATACTGGAAGAGTTGTCATGCAGGTTTGCTGTAGTTTCAGTGTGCCCAATGTTGCCTCTAAAAGGAACAGTACCTAAGCTAAAAGACTTAACTGATGTATTTCTTCCTACACAGGTCTATTTCTCTGTCCTCAAAGGTCAATCTGGAAGGACAGACCCAGTTTTATTTTTTTTATTTTTTTTTCAATTTTGTACCATAGCTAATTTTTCAATTCCCTATTTATAGCATTTATATATACTGGACATGAATCAAAGTACTAGAGTTGTGATTACATAGATATAAACATATAAGTATCTAAGAAGTGTCATCTCTGATGACTCATTAAAAAATATGCCAAATTTTATTATATTCATGTTAATTTTCACTATTTGACTTCAATATGAAAATATATACAGAATAATTGTATATCTAGTCTAAGCTAGTTCAATTCATGTTTTATTGAATATGTTGTTTCATATTTGAATTAAGTTTTAAATACTTAACACTCATTGCACACAATGTCCATTCTCAATGAGTCACTAAGTTGTATATCCTGTAAATGTGCTAAGGAAGACTAGAGTGGGATGAACTCAACTTATTCTGAAAACTCATACAAATGGATTACAAGGTAAATTAAAGGTGTGCTGCCTTGTTTGTATATGTTCTGTACTTTCAAAATCCTCAAGATATTTTTTTAAAGTATGTAGTTTGCTCAGTCATGATGAAGATTCATTATCTTCAAAGATCTAGTACATTTTACATTTTTTTT
>NC_022028.1:4395131-4397848 GCF_000317375.1 Microtus ochrogaster | reverse complement strand
TTTGTGGCTATCGTGAAAGGTGAAGCTTCTCTGATTTCCCTCTCTGTTTCCATATCCTTTGTGTATAGGAAGGCCATTTCCCTGTCCCTTTCTTCCATTAAAGCCCTCCCATGTACTCCTTAATGCACCATTTCAAACTCACTGCTTGCATTTTTTTGCAAATCATGGTTTAAATTTTTCATCAAATTGTCCCCACAGAGATCCATGGTATCTTTTCCCTTGTTCTTTCCTCTAGAAAACATTCCAGGTCACAATGAATCTTAATAGTGCCAAGACCTTCAGAGTGACAGCCTTGATTGCTCTTCCTTGTGGGCCGGTAAAGACTAAATTGCAACTAATGCTTCTTTTCCCGTGACAGTTACTTTAGGGCCTAACAGTGAGGCATATGTGGTCTCACTCTTCTTAATCCTGGGCAGATGAAGAGCTGCATTCGAATTGACTTTTCTAGTCATTAACATGGTGTGTGGCTTTATATCACTTCTCATCTGACCAGCCGGGCAGTCTTTCCTTTTGCCTGTAAATTTCAAAACCAGAGGCTCTGACGTGTTACTCGCCCATGTAATCTTAATAATCTATATACTTTATACATTAATTAATGTCATCTTATATGGAGATTTTTTTTCATGCTCCCTAGTCTTAGATTTAATTGCTTGTTCCATCAACTTTCAGTCAAGTCAACTCTAATTGCAGGCTCCTGTGCTTCTGCGGTTGTATGGGTCTCTATCTTATGGGGTAGAAGGTGGATCTTCAGAGTTTTGTGGCAAATGTGGTTGTGCTACCAAATTCACTGCTATTCTTAGCAGAGCAGTTTAATTGTCAAGTTTCTCTTGGGCTTTACTTCTTTCTCATTAGAATATTTAAGGGAGAGACACTGGACAGCAGCCTTGAGCAATTTTCTGTTACATTGGTCTTTTCTGCTCTGTGATCTTTCTGTGCTCATGGTTCAAAATCAAGGCTCAGGGAGAGGAGTATCACCCTCTTCTCTATCCTTCTTGTCCAGCATTTTAGAGTCATTCATGTGTTATATGTGTGTGTGTACTATTGTGAAATTGTGTGTGTGTGTGTGGATATGTATATAGCATGCATATGTTAATTAGAGAGCAATCTTTTGGTGTCTTTTCCTTTCCAAATATGGACAACTAAAAGAGACTGAACTTGAATTTCTCAGTGTGTCAGGTAAGATTAATTTTTATAAGCTCTAACATGTCAAATACTATTTTTAATAATTTTTTAAAAAGCAAATCTTCTCAAGTATGAAAAAAAATCTTTAGAATCCTGGTCACAACACATTCCCTAAGAGGAAACAAAGAAGAACAAATGTGAGCTTGTGACCAGCTTGATTTCTACATTTTATGTAATTCATGGTCCCAGGCCCATGGAACAGTCGTGCCCATAGAAAATGGTTTTTCTCCCACCATTTAGCATAGCTAAACTACTTCACAAAGGCATGGACAAAAGCCCATCACCTGGGAATTCTAGAGTCTGTCCAGTTGACAGTTAACACTAATTATCATAGTTTTATTACATGCATTTATTTTGACATTCTGAAATATTCTTGTTTCTTTGGAATGAAACCAACTGGATCATACCGTATTGTTTTTTTTAATGTATTGTTGAATTAATTTTGCAAGTATTTTCTTCAGAATAATCCTACTATGGTTTGAAATGCAGTGGACTCTTTCTTCTGCCATTGCTTTAAAACACTTTCTACGAACTTTACATGTGAATATTGCATCCCCATCATTCCTGCCTCTTCAACTTCCCTCGTTCCTCTCCTTTCCTTCCCAAATTCATAATCTCTCCTTTTTTCAATGAATATACAACTCTCTGTGTCCATTCAGCACTGATTCTATGAATATGCGTCCTGGCCCAACCACTTGAAACTGAATAACCTATACATAACTCCTCTCTGGAGGACATGGCTTGTCTCTCAGCAGCCACTGACCACCTGTAGCTTTTCATTTTCATTTTCATTATTTTTCAACGTTTATCTCAAGGTTGGACCTTGTAGCAATTCCGCAGTTTTTGTCAGCATGTCAACTGGTAGTATCTTTATGTTAGACTTATTCACACAATCATTGTTTTGAGATTTTGTGGCTGCGGAACCTCTGTCGTGTCTAGAAGCTGGAGATGTTCTGGTCCTCTGACTTTTTTACATTCTTTCTAGTCCCTTTCTGGGATTTCTTCTGAGCTATAGGTTTAGCACTAAATACCTACATAAAGAACATGGAGAACGCTCACACTAGTGACTTAACAACACACCTGAAAGCTCTAGAACAAAAAGCAGAAATTTTCTTAGGAGGAGTAGATGCCAAAGTAATTAAGTTGAGGGCTGGAATCAATTTAAAAAAAGAAACAAAGAAAACAATCCAAAGAATCAATGAAACAGAGTTTGTTCTTCAAGAAAATCAACAAGATAGACAAACACTCAAACTAACAAACTAAAAAACAGAGAACGAATGTTCAAATAAAAAAAATCAGAAAGGAAAAAGGGGGGTCATAACAATACCAGCTGAGGAAATCCAGATAATCATTAGGTTCTACTTCTAAAATCTTTATGCCACAAAATTGAAAAATGTGAAATAAATGGACAGTTTTCTGTATAGGTACCACATACCAAAAATTATATTAAGATGAGATGAACAATTTAAATAGATCTCTAACCCCTAAGTAAATGGAAGCAGTCATAAAGTCTCTTAACAAAAAGTGAAAAGTCT
>NC_022028.1:4381442-4394859 GCF_000317375.1 Microtus ochrogaster | reverse complement strand
AGGGATGGCTTAATACATGAAAATTGGTCAATGTAATCCACCATATAAATAAACTTAAAGAAGAAACCATATGATTATCTCATTAGATGTTGAAAAGCACTTGACAAAAAACACCTCTTCATAATAAATGTATTGGAGAGATCAGAGACACAAGGAACTTACCTAAGCATAATAAAGGCAATATACAACAAGCCAATAGTCAACATAAAACTAAAGGGAGATAAACTCAAAGGACCTTGCTAAAATCAAGAACAAGACAAGAGTGTCTACTCTCTCTGTATCTATTCAATATAGCACTGGAATTTCTAGGTAAAGCAATAAGAGAACAGTAAAGGAGATCAAGGGGATACAAATTGGAAAGGAAGAAGTCAAACTTTTGTTATTTTTAGTTTTATATTATAGTAAACGTAAGTGACCCCAAAAACTCTACCAGGGAACTCCTATAGCTGATAAACACATCACACATCTGTGATGTGACAGGATACAAGATTAACTTAAGGAAATCAGTAGTCCTCCCACATACAAATGATAAATGGTCTGAGAAAGAAATCAGAGAAACATCACCCTTTACAATAGCAATTAACAAATATTTTTGGATAACTCTAACCAAACAAGTGAAATTCTTGTTTGACAAGAACTTTAAGTCTTTAAAGAAAGAAATTAAAGAAGATATCAGAAAATGGAAAGATGTCTCATGCTCTTAGATAGGTAGAATCAACATAACAAAAATGGCAATCTTAAAAATAAAAAAATCTACAGATTCAGTGCAATCTCCTTAAAATCCCAAAACAACTCTTTCTAGACCTTGAAAGAACAATTTTAAATTAAATATGGAAAACAAAAATCTAGGATAGCCTAAATAATCCTGTACAATAAAGGAAATTCAGGAGGCATCGCCATCCCTGACTTCAAAACTCAACCAAAGAGATATAGTAATAAAAACAACTCTATATTAGCATAAAAGAGACATATGTATCAATAGAATCAAATTGAAGACTCTGATATTAATCTGCGCACATATGAACACCTGATTTTTGACAAAGAAGTCAAAATTATAGAATGAAAAAGTAAGCATCTTCAACAAATGGTGCTGGCATTATTGGATGTCAACATGTGGAATGCCAATAGATCCATATCTATCCCCATGCACAAAACTCAAGTTCAAGTGTATCAAAGACCTCAACATCAATCCAGTTACACTGAACCTGACAGAAGAGAAAGTAGTCTTGAATGCATGGGCACAGGAGACCACTTCCTAAGTATAACACTAATAGCACAGACACCGAGAGCAACAGTTAATAAGTGGGATCTTTTGAAACTGAGAAGCATTTGTAAGGCAAATGTCATGGTCAAGAATGCAAAACAGCAGCCTACAGAATGGCAAAAGATCTTCACCTACCCCATAACAGACAAAGGTCTGATCTCCAAAATATATAAAGAACACAAGAAACTAGACATCATAGTACCAAATTATCAAATTAAAACCTGGGGTACAGTCTAAACAGAGACTTTTCAACAGATGAATCTCAAATGACCAAAAGATATTTAAGGATTTACTCAACATCCTTAGTGATCAGGAAAATGCAAATCAAAATGACTCTGAAAAACAATCTTTCACCTATTAGAATGCTAATATCATGAACATTGATGACAGCTTATGTTGGACAGGATGGTCAGTAAGGTAAGGGGAGCACTCTTCCTCTGCTGGTCGTATGCAAACTTGCACTTTGGAAATCAGTATGGCAATTTTTCAGAAAACTGGGAATCAATCTACTTCAATTCCCAGAAATTCCACTGCTGAGCATATACCCCAAGGATGCACAATTTTACCACAAAGACACTTTCCCAACCTGAAAACAACCTATATGTCCCTCAACTGAAGAATGGGTAAAGAAAAATGTGGTACATTTATATAATGAAGTACTACTCAGTGATAAAAAGCAAAGACATCTTGAAATTTGCAGACAAATGGATAGAACTAGACAAAAACATCCTGTAATTCAGACCCAGAAAGACAAGCTGGTATGTACTCTCATAAGTGGATATTAGATGTAAAGAAAAAGGATACAGACCACAACTCCAGAGAAGCTAGGTGAAAAAACAAGGATGCTAAAAGGAGCACACAGGGAGAGCCCCAGGAAAGGAAATAGTTAAGAAGCCCTGGGTAAACTGGAAAGGGGAGGGAGAGGGGTAGAAAGGTGGATGGGAGCATAAGACTTCAAAATGGCCAGGTTGGAGGAGGGACAGAGAGGAAGAGAAAGGAAAGAGATATCTTGGTAGAGGGAGCCATTATGGGGTTAAGGAAAAACCAGGTGCTAGGGAAATTCCCAGGAATCCACAAGGATGACTGCAGCTAATACTCCTAGCAATTGTGGAAAGGGTGCCTGAACTGGTCTTCCCTGTAATCGGATTAGTGACTAACCTAATTTTCATCATGGAACCTACATCCAGTAACTGATGGAAGAAGATGCAGTAATTCACAGCCAAGCACTGGGTTGAACTCCCGGAGCTTAACTGAAGAGAGCAATGCTGAATCATATGAACAAGGGGAGGTCAAGGTCATGACTGGCAAAAACCACAAGACAGTTTAGTAATTTCGTCCTCATTTAGGACTCTTAGCAGTAAGAGCAGGAGTTGTCTGTGATTCTGCTGCATAATTTCAGAACCCATTCCTCCTGCTGGATTGCCTCATCCAACCTTGGTGGAGGAGGGGGTGCCTTGTCTCACTGCAGCTTGTTATACCCTAAGTGGCTAATATCAATAAAATACTTGCCTGTACATGAACAGAAACAGTGGAGGAAGAGGAAATGGAGCAGGGGTCAGGGAGAGGGAAGTAGGAGGGTGCTGGAAAGAGGGCATGGAGGACAAGTTGGGTTAGGACTTATAAACAAGAAAATAAATTTAAGAGAGAATTAAAATGCATTAGAAGCTGCAATTTAAATATACAATTAAATCAGAATCCACTGTCTTCTACTTTATGATAAAGCTTGGTAGTTGATACTCTGACCTTCCAAGTAGAAAAACCTCAAGAAAACTAAAAAAAAAAAAAAAAAAATTACACCATGGCAAAAAGAAAAGAATTGGGTACAAGATAAAGATAAAAACAAGTCAAATGGCAAGTTTCCCACATCAAAATCTCTATAGAAAGAAGTACTAGACTATGAATCCTTCATTTGCCTTGAGAAGTTTCTGCTCTAAGAGTGTCAAGGAGACGTTCTGTGATGAAGATCCCAACAGTTTCAGAGCTTTTCTTTATGTGCTCAGAATGCACAATGAAGATTTAGGGGGCAGTAACCCTACCAGGTCTCCAGGCTGGTGGTACAGGAGTAGCCATTTGTATTGTAATAGTGAGGGCTGTTCTATTTACAAAGGCCAGTCTTCAAGAACAAGTACTTCACCAGCCCCTTATCTGAGGTTTGCTAGAAACTTACAGACTTGAATGATTATGAACATCAAGCTTAGACTTGCTTTTCTTTTCCATATGGAGAAAAGGACATAGGTCTGCCTGAGCAAAGCCTGGACAAGTCTGGGCTTGGCAACATTCAGTCATGACTTTTCTCCAGTCATATTTGATTAGACTACGGTGAACCTATGAGTGGCCTATGATCATTTTACTGGCAATCCGGCTAAGAAATAACATACACATTTAAAGAAAGAAAGGTTGGGCTATTAGTTCTGAAGTGATGCTAAGTACTAACTGCCTGCTTCTTCAATAGTTTGTTCAGAATAGTTTCTTTGTTGCCTGTAGACATTTTAGCACTTTGCTAGAAGGAGGAGAAAAAGATTTACTAAGTTTATTGTGTTTATTTAGAGTTTTCACTCTTGTGTTTTGGAGGTTAATTAAATATAATTCGGTACTTCAAAGAGCCTAATAAGAGGCACTGAAGGTAGGATATCAGGAGGCTCCTGATTAAATTTAATGGGAAACCAACACATTTGCCACTATTTCTATAAAGTCGTCCAACGGAAAGATGACTTTACAAGTAAAATATTCCTGTTGTTGATCAACTCTGGTGCCTGCAGCCTTATTGGCCATGTTATGGGAGTTTACTGGGTCCTCTTGATGCTTGTTAGTGCACAGTTTTCTGACAGCAGTCAAAACTGTAGACAGGTATGAATTGTTTTGGTTAGCATCGATCATGTCATCAATTGATGTTTCATCTTGATGGGACACACAGAACAGCCCCTTCAAGGCTTCTATATCATTTTCTTTATCTTGGCAGTCAATCTTGTCCAAAACAGTTTTTACATTTCTTGTGTGTTCAGCAGGTGTGAGGGATTGTTTCTGTGGCAGAACCTGAGGTAAAGAAAACTTATTACAACGATTTTTATATTAGCAAATATAAGACTTATCCATTTGTATTTGTGTAAGATGCAGTAAGATGGGAAGTGTTGATGAGGTCATGACTCATGCAAGATAACAAAGGGAACATTGACTTCTTGTCATCTGTAGTTGGAGAGAATTTGACTCAGTGCAAGAACAGACTTCTTATTCAATACTATAACAGGAGTATTTTAAAGATTTAGAACAAATTCTCTAGGGCTACTCAACAGCCAGCTTTCAGATATTAACACACACACACAGAGACACACACACACAGACACACGCACAAACACACAAACATACACACACTTACAGACACAAACAAAAACACACACACAGACACACAGAAACACACATAGACACACACAATTTTCTGGTTGATTTGGGAAGAATAAGTTGTTCTAGGGAAGTGACTGTTTCTTAGTTTTTTCCAATTTAATGATGGAAATGCAATTGATAAACTATTAACAATGGTTCAAATAGACACATTATCTTGTAGATGTGTGTATGTGAGGATGAAGTGAAGGCATAGAACAATACTCATGAAATGTCTAAACAAGGTCTAAAGATGGTTTTTCACCACAATGTTGTGGCCTATAGGCAAATGAAATATTTTAAGCATATGTGAACAGTCATAGTGTCATTATATATTTTTTGTTATTTTAAGGTGAGCTATTTACTTCTCCAATGATTTTTTTCTTTAGAGCCTTAGAGCTCTGCCTTCATAGATCTCACCATATGGTATGGGGAAAGTCTATTCTATGTGAATGTCTATCTCTTGTTTTAAGTTCCCATCAACAGGGATCATTAATGAGTACTTGAACAAATAGACCAAATGCACTTACCAATTCCTTGTAGAAAGAATGAACTTGCTAGACATCTGTCATCCTGAAAACACTCACTATGTTTTTTTAATAGTTATTTATTTAATATACAGTATTCTGTCTGCTTGTATGCCTGCAGGCCAGAAGAGGGCACCAGACATCATTACAGATGGTTGTGAGCCACCATGTGGTTGCTGGGAAATGAACTCAGGACCTCTGGAAGAGTACGCAATGCTCTTAACCACTGAGACATCTCTCCAGCCCCTCACTATGTTTTTTTAAACTTGAAATTAAATACCATACAAATTTATTTCAAAACTCACAACTGGTTTTCTTAGAGAAAAAAAAATAGTATTTTCTACCTCTCAAGCGTTCTTCTTATGTATATAAAATTCTTCTGATGAGAGCTGTTTTCTAGTATCAGTTGAGTTATTAGTAGGAAGGCAGACATTTTTACAATTTTTTAAGATTGTATATTAAGTATAGCATCTCTACTGACTTCATCTTTAATGAATAATATGTCATCAAATAATAAGTAACTGTTGGAATGACATAGAGGAAGGAGGGGCTACTTATCTCGTGAGATTGCAGAAATCTTCACATGTTAAAGAATGTAAAGAATAATTTTGGCAGTTGGTTCTCAGATTCAACTTTATTTGAGACAAGGATTCTTCTACTTGTGCCTAGCATTTCACAGTGGGAGTATTGCAATTAAAGATAAGCTTCATATCTAAAGTCAAGTTTTAATGCTTTACCTACTGATGAGTATCTCAAGCCCCTTGGTATGCATCTTTGATGTTGGATAACGACCATGTATTTATAGTGTTTTTCACTTTTCAAGTGTCCAGTTCCCACATGATACTGGTGGGTGCTATACCTGCCAGTGATAGGCATTACATCCTTATTATTTTATCAATGAAGCACTTTTAATTCATTCAAGATCCCAATGGGTGCCCAACAGACATTCTGTATTCCTGTACTCTCCAAGAAGTGTACCATTTCACAAAGTTTTTTGGTAGATCTGAAATAATTACCCATTTTAAACTTACCCTTCCCTCGGTGAGAATAGATGACAATGGCAGAGTTATGAGAAACAACATCACTGGGAAAGAAGTCATGACTGGTGGCTGAAGCTAATCAACAAAAAAGTTCTGGTTAATTAAGCAGTGGGTGGGACAGAGCTGACTAACACATTGATAAAAATTATGCAGAAGCAAAAATGGCTGACAAATTCATTAACAATATATGGGGATTATTGTCATGTGTGGTTGCTGTAGTTTCAGCTTGCTCTCTTTGCCTCTAATAGACACAATACATGAGCTCAAGGACTTGACTGATGTCCCTGATCCTTATACTTGCAAAGGTTCAAGAATTCCTAGTTTCTTTCTGTACAGTTCTTTTTGTCCTCAAAGGGAAATATGAAAAAATAATAAAGTTTCAATATTTTCTAATTTTATGCTTATTTTCTACCATTGCTAATTATGTGATTCCTTATTTATAGTTTTCTTCTATGCTGGACATGAATTAAAGTGCCAGTGTTGTGCTTACATAGCTATAAATATGCAAACATCTCACAAGTGTCATCTCTGATGAGCCATTGAAAGTTATTGCTATTTTGACTTATATTAATATCAACTTTTACTATTTTCCTTTAATATGGAATCACAATACAGCTAGCAATTGTATATCTATTCTATTTAAGATCACTCCATCCATGTTTTGTTAGATGGGTTGTTCCACATTTTCATTGTTTTAAACATACTCCACTCAAGCACAAAATGTCCCTCCTCAATGAATTACCATTCCTATATCTTTTGGATGCTGCTAAAGACAGCATATAGTGTTAGTTGCACTCACCTTTCTATTGGAACTCATAAAACAGATTTTATAGTAAATTAAAGGTTTGTTGTCTTATTTTTGTATACATTTTGTACTTTCAAAATCCTCAAAATATTTTCTTTTCTTGAAAATGTCTGCAATTTGCTCAATCACAATGAATATCCATTTAATCATAGATTTAGTACATTTTACATTTTATACCATTTCCCGTTCTCTTTCTTCCATTCCAGCCCTCCCATGCATTAAGGTGTCTTAATGCACTCTTTGAAACTCACCACCTCTATTTCATTGCAATTCAGGACTAAAATTTTAGTCAAATAAACCCACAGAAATCTGTCATGTCTTTTCCTGTGATCTTCTCTCATAGACACCAATAAGTGCCCAAGATCTTGAAAAAATTCCAGGTCATCATGCATCTTCACACACTCAGTGCCCAGATCTTCCAAAGTGACAGCCTTGATTCTGCTTCCTTGTGAACCCGTAAAGAGTGAATTGTAAGGAATGCTTCTGTTCCCTGTGACACTTACTTTAGGACCTAACATTTAGACAGCACGGACAGATAGATGAGGGGCTGCCTTAGAATTGACTTTTCTAGTCGTCAGCATGCTATGTTGATCTATATTACTTTCATCTGACCAGCTGGGCAGAGCTTCCATTTCCCTGTAAATTCCAAAGCCAGAGGTTCTGATATTCACTAGCCCATGTAGTCTTAACCATGTAGATACTGTCATCTTACCATGGAACTTCCTTTCATGCTCCACAGCCCTCGCTCTAACTGCTTTCAGTCTGGTCGGCTCCTATTGCAGACTCCTGTACTTCTGAGGTTGTACGGGTTTCTATTTTATTGGGTACAGGGCGGGTCTTTAGAGTTTTGTTTCCATGTGTGGTTGTACTATTGGCTGCTGTTCTCAGCAGAAGAGTTTGATTGTAGTGTTTCTCTTTGGTTTTGCTACTTGTTATTTAGACTATTTCATAGAATGACGTTGCACAGCAGCCCTGGGCAACTTTCTGTTACATTGACTGTCTCTTCTCCCGGGGATCTTTCTTTGCTGGTTTTTAATAACAAGACATAGGGAGAGGAGTCTTGCCCTCCTTTCTACCCTTCTTGTCTAGCACTGTAGGTAGCGGTTTGCTTTACCCGTTATAACTGTATTATCCAATGTTTGTTTATTTTGTCTGATATCATTTTTCATTTTACTAAAAAGTTACCTTGCCATTCAATGTGTCTCACAGTTTTGATTACATGGACTTTATGACTTTGCTTATCAGAAGTGTGAGGATGAATATCTTGCATATCACCATAGAAACTTCATCTGGCAATGGATGAAGCTAGAGACAGAGACCCACATTGGAACACTGGACTGAGCTCCTAAGGTCCAAATGAGGAGCAGAAGGAGGGAGAACATGAGCAAGGAAGTTAGGACCGCGAGGGGTGCACCCACCCACTGAGACAGTGGGGCTGATCTATTGGGAGCTCACCAAGGCCAGCTGGATGATGAAGCATGTAATCAAACCGGACTCCCTGAATGTTGCTGACAATGAGTGCTGACTGAGAAGCCAAGGACATTGGCACTGGGTTTTGATCCTACTGCATGTACTGACTATGTGGGAGCCTAGCCTGTTTGGATGCTCACCTTCCTAGACCTGAATGGAGGGGGGAAGACCTTGGACTTCCCACAGCGCAGGGAACCCTGACTGCTCTTTGGACTGGAGAGGGAGGGGTAGGGGAAGTGGGGAGTTGGGGGAGGGAAATGGAAGGAGGTGGAAATTTTTAATAATAATAATAATAATGATAATGATAATAACACACAAAAAATATTCTCTACAGGGTAAATTCTCAGTAACTAAAAATTAAAATCTCTTTACTTCTCAAGAAAAAGTTATGGAAGAAAATTTGTGGTCAATAAATGCTAATCAGAACCATTATATACATAGAACACTTATCACACAATTTAATTTGTAGTAAAAATGCATGCTTGATATTTCTGAACAGTGAGCTTTCTTTCTTTATTCCAATTAACCAAAACAACATTTATCATGAAAAAAACAGAATAATTAATGGAGTATGTATCATGCTAGCAATGAACCCACGTGTTTATGCCTGGTTTTGAAACTTTCTAACAATCATGTATGAAGTTTCTTTTCTTTACGTTGAGGAACATATATATAAATCAGTAAGATCTTTTTTATGGCTAAAACTATTCTGTTGAAATGATGTGATACAAACTAGGGACATGTAAAAGTTTTTCATAGTTCTATACAAGCAAAATAAAATTTAATTAGGATTTTTTTGCATTAAAAGGACACTGTATCTATAAGCCATACTCCATACATGCAGTATTGTAGAAGGAGGCCAACAGCTAGCTAAAACTGGCTGTGACTGCCTGGGAGTAACCCCCTCAAAGCCAGTCAAGCATGTGCATTAATAACTTCCCTATGAGCCAAATAGAAGTCTGCAGTGAGTGCAGTGAGGCCTGGAGACTGCTGACCTCATCATGACCTGGGTGACCAAGAGAGAGAGACTGTTGTAATATGAGCAGTGGGCTACATTCCTGGCACCCGGCCGCCCGCATGGCTAGCTTTATACCTGAAATAATTACATGGAAACTGTATTCATTTAAACACTGCTTGGCCCATTAGTTCTAGCCTATTATTGACTAGCCCTTACATATTGATCTAACCCATTTCTAATAATCTGTGTAGCCCACGAGGTGGCTTACCAGGGAAGCTCTTAACCTGCATCTGTCTGGAGTGGGAGAATCATGGTGACTCCCTGACTCAGCTTCTTTCTCCCAGCATTCTGTTCAGTTTACTCCACCCACCTAAGGGTTGGCCTATCAAATGGGCCTAGGCAGTTTCTTTATTAATTAACCAATGAAAGCAACAGATTAGAAAGAAATCACTCCCACATCAAGAGACAACACAGCATTCCAGATTGGCACTGCTCCTCTGTCCCAGGAGTTGGTACAAAATCTTGCCCATAGTCTCAATATGCAAGGCAGCTTTTGCTTCTCACCTGGCTCCTAAAGTCTATGTCATTGACTCCATGCCTTCTCACTCCCTTCCCCATTGGATTTGGCCCCTGCTACACAGAGTAATCTAAGTTTTACATTTTTTTTGCAAGGTATCAGAGGGAGAATAAATCATCCAATTTTGAAATAATATATTTCTAATTTTTCATATATGAGATTGATAAATATTATAAGCCTTGACACTGAATATAGTCACAAGTTTCTCTTGGAAATGTGGAAAATTCAAGTATACAACATATATAAATTTAGTTTGTAAGCCATTAGGTACTAAGGAAATGTGGATAGTACAAATGACATTTATTTCTAGCATTGTCTTTTCATTTGTACCTATATTCCCAGTGCTGGAGCATTACTCCACTTCCTCACATACAAAATGTTTAACGTCAGACTCATCCATCATTTGCACTGATATTCTTTCTTACAAAGAGCTGTGAGGCTTACTCTTAACTTTCAATTTGATTGAGTTTTCATCTGGGAAATTAATAAACTGTAGAACTGTGAATTGGTATAAGAATGTGTCTAGAGATACACAAATGGTTAAAATAAATGCAGACAGCATCATTCAATAGTCGAAAATAAAAGAGAGAGAAGGAAGAAGCCAGTGCAGTATTTGCATGTTCCTCTTTTCTTGGATACCATAAAATGAACAACTTGTGCCAAGATGGTTTTCAACCATTTGTGAAGTGGTGTGATTGAAGCAGCTTCTTTAGGAGTTAGGACTGTGATTTACCTGGGCAATATAAGATGATATTAGTGGAAGGAACATTTCTGAGGAATAAATGTGCAATAAATAAATAAATAAAAAATAAAAAACTGAAAGTCAGGTTGAGGCATAAAAAGAAAAGGATCAGTGTAAGATTTGAAAACTGAGATAGAACTTATTTTAAGAGCATTCTATATAGGACTATTACTTTTCAAGAGATTCCTTAGATTGATGAGAATCATTCTGAAAAACATAGAAGCATCTGGCAAAATAGCTAGGAGTATTAAACACCTAGCTGAAGACAAGATTTTGAGTTTAGGTAGGGAAGCGGCCATTACACCACAGAAGGTCCTATAATCAAAAGAAGTTCCCTTTCATCATAAGAGAAACTGGAAAACAGATCACTTGAGTGCATAACATTATTTGACTTCACATGAAAAATTAACATGCCAAAATCTGTAATCACAATCTGTCATCTAATACAGGGAGATCAGCAATTTTGGATTACAGTTATAACTACAATTGCAATCCATGAACATTGGAATAAATGACAAAATTCAAAGGTAAATTGAGAATCAGGTGAGTGATACATTTTTTTCTCACCATGGCTACAACTATTTCAGAGATAATTTTTAATGTTAAAATTTGAAAGTAAACAACTACAGTTAATCTATAAGCTTTGTGTTAAAGACCAAGGAGATTTCTTCTTGGATGGTGATTAAGCAATAGTTTCACACCTACAAGGATTGGCTTCAAGTGAGTCATAGGTGACCTTTAGACATTTGTGAGTTATTAAGGAAACAGTCACATGTCAACCAGGTAAGAGAGACAGGTAAATCTGTCAAATGTTTATTTATTGCGTGAATCTTTATTTAATGAAAGATAACAATTGTAGGAAGAAGCTGTAGAAGGTAATAAAACTGAATGCCAAGCAGTCATTGGTTGACCTTCAGGACAACAGGAAGATACCAGCACAAGATTAGTGAGAACTCAGCAGGGATTTATATCTTTTATAATACTGCAGTTTTGCGTGACTTGGAACCAAGCCCAGCAAAGAACAAACTGCCAACTGTGACAAACTCAAGTTTTCTGCTAGGCATGGAAAGACAGGGATTTAGTGGTTCCTGGAACATTGCTCCAAGTTCCTCATACAGGGATAAAATAATAAACAGTATAAAAATAACTCTCTTCCTTCTTTTTCATCTTCTTACTAACCAAATATTATAATTGCCTAACAGCCAGTGATGTTATTACTGTCCTGTGTTTGAATTATCCTTAAAATCTTGAGAATGAGAATCATGCTTATCCATTCTGTCTTATAAACCATCGTATTCAACATGAAACATATTGCATTCATTAACTCTATCTAAACATTTCTGTTGCTCTTTTTAATTAATTAATTAGTTAATTAATTTTACCAAACCACAGTTTTTCATCCTTCCTCTCCTCCTGTTCCTCCCATTCACTGCTCCTTTGTCTGCATTCAGAAGGGTTAAGGCATCCCGTGGGAGTCAACAAAGCATGGCATATTGAGCTGAGGGAGGACTAAGCTCATCCCTCTTGCTTTTAGTCTGGGCAAGGCAAAGAACCACAGTGAATAGGTTGCAATAGGATACTCAATCTTACAAGTATACTTGCTCAATTAAAAATTCTTAACCAAGCATTATCTTTCATTGATATACCTTTCCAAATAAACATTTTTGATTAAGCTAATTGATACATTTTATATAGAACACTGTCTCAGTTAGGGTTTCTGTTGCTGCTACAAAACATCATAACAAAACAGAGAGTTGGGCAGGAAAGTTTTTAATCAGCTTACACTTCAACATTGCTGCTCATTACTGAAGGAAATCAGGACATGAACTCAAACAGGGCATCCTGGAGGTAGGCGCTGATGCAGACCATGAAGGAGTGTTGTTTTCTGGCTTGCTTCTCATGGTTTGCTCATCTGCTGTCTTATAGGACCCAGGACCATGAGCTCCTGGATGACATCACCTTCCATGGGCTGTGCCCTCCCATTTTAATCACTAATTGAGAAAATGACTTATAGATGGATCTCAAAGAGGCATTTCCTCAACTGAGGGCTCTTCCTCTCTGTGAACTCTAGCTTGTATCAAGTTGACATATAAAACCAGCCAGTACAAACACTAAGACTAGGAAAACACATGAAAACATGTGTGCCCAGAAATAAGGAGTATGACCATAGTTTAGAAGAGAGATTTATGACAAGAAGTCATGTTTAAAAGTTACTAAATTTGGAGCCAGAGTTGTAGCTCAAGAGTTTCAAGTGTTTACTGTACTTACAAGGACATAAGTTTAGTTCCAGCACCAATCAGATTGCTCACATTCCCTGTAATTTCAGTCCAGGAGATCTGATGCCTTCCTCTGGCCCCTGTGAGCTTCTTCATGCTCACGCTGCACATAAATTCATTTGAGCATTCATAATAATAAAATGATCTTTCAAAAAGTAATGAGCTATAGATACCTGTAAAATAAAATGCAAACCTAGGTTATATATTCAAATCTTCTTATGGGAGCTGGACGAGTCTCTCATGAGCTATCAGTTAGTCTGAATGAGAGAGAAGGGATGAGAATTTAGGGGAAAGGAGAATGGGGTGAGAGAGTGGTTCCTCCTTATAAAAATAAGGTTTGATCTGGCCTCGGTCTGAAAAAGCCTGGGATAAAACTGGACTCT
>NC_022028.1:4379589-4380912 GCF_000317375.1 Microtus ochrogaster | reverse complement strand
GCACAGTGGACATCTCAGAGAAGAGGACAGAGAGACTTTAAAAGCTAGATGACTGGCATGATTACTTTAAGATTCTGTTTCTAACCAGAAGGAAAGATGAATCCATGACATCTTAATAATATTTTTACAGAAGACCTGGGTTTGTCTCCCAGCACAGACATGGTGGCTCAAAACCATTTATAACTAAAGTTCCAGGGGATCTGAAACCCTCTTCCAGCCTCTGATGACACTTCACACAAGTGACTCACAGATATACATGCACGCAAAACATTCATATACGTATAAATGAATCTTAAAAAAGAATCATTGACAAAGCAATCCTGGCATGATGACATCACCAGTCAACATGCCAATGTGGTTGGGGGAAATTCAAGGTCATGCCATAGATGAAGAGCTATAGGCAATCTGAGGCTGATGAGAGATGGTAAATTAGCCTCATCTAGGGCTATATCATCCAGTCTCAAGTGATAAGCTCTAAATACATGTACACAGGTAACATTCAAGAAACTCAGCAGTGTGTGTGTAAAATAATAATAATTAGAAAAGAAGTTATAAATTTGAGAGAGAGTTGTGAAAGAGGTACATGGGAGAATCTGAAATGAGGAAAAGATGTGTAAATGAAGTAAATACAGTATTCATGTTTATAATTGTCAAAACTACTTAGTTTAAATTTTTTAAGTCAAAAAATAATAAAATAAGGAGATTTGTTCTCAGTGAATATATCCAAAATATTCTATATCTATCATAACATAAACACTAGCGATAAGAATATTTTTAGTTTACTTTAATTAAGCTCTGTCTAAGAAGGCTAAGTCAAACATAGATGTAACTGTGGCTAGCAGAGGGAAAACCATGAAAACAGGGCCCAGAGTCCTGCAAAGTAGGACAACATTATGTCCATAACCAACTTTCTTGCTACAGCCTGACATTGGATCCCAACCCAGGATTCTAGCCTATATCACTTGGAATTCATAGAATTTAAAAAGGTTGAAGTGACAATAAACAGTGAAACTTTTCATGCATAATAGACAGAATGAGCAAAGATCTCAATCATGATTTTATATTTTATTATTAGCAATAAGGGAAAATACTTTGATAAAGTAATACTTGGTAAATATGCTTTAAATACCCCATATTTTAGTAAAAACTTGAATATGAGATTTGTTCATGGTGGAAAAGTTTCTTCCTATGTAACCTTCCTTAGCTATTTTAACATTATTATTTTAAGAAGTTCCTTTTTTCTTTTTGTTTATTTTTCCCCCGTACAATACATTCTGACACCTGTTTTCCTTCCCTCCACTATTCCCAGTAGCCCCACCCCAT
>NC_022028.1:4376733-4377509 GCF_000317375.1 Microtus ochrogaster | reverse complement strand
GTATATGCCCAGGAGTGGTATAGCTGGGACTTAAGATAGGTCAATTCTCAGTATTTTGAAAAACAATCATTATTCATTTCCAAATAGGCTATACATGCTTGCAGTCCCACCAGCAATGGAAGAGTGTTCTTCTTGCTCCATATCCTCACCAGCATGAGCTGTCACTTGTGTTTTTGATTTTAGCCATTCTGACAGGTGTAAGATGGAATCTCAGAGGGGTTTTGATTAGCATTTCCCTTTTGGCTAAGGAAGCTGAACATTTCTTTAAATAATTCTCACACGTTTGAGGTTCCTCTGTTGAGAATTCTGTTTAGATCTGTAACTGATTTTTTTAAAAACTGGATTATTTGGTTTGTTGCTGCCTAGTTTCTTGAGTCTTTATATATGTTGGAAATCAGTCCTCTGTTAGATGTGGGATTAGTGAAAATCTTTTCCCATTCTCTAGGCTGCCATTTTGTGCTTTTGATGGTATGCTTCACCTTACATAAACTTCTCAGTTTCATTAAGTCCCATTTATGGATTGTTGATCTTAGAGCCTGCACTACTGGTGTTCTGTTCAGGAAGGTCTCTGCTGTGCCACTGCATTTAAGGCTATTCCCACTTTGCGTTCTATCAGATTAAGTGCATCAGGTTTTAAGTCGAGGTCTTTGATCCACTTGGACTTGAATTTTGCGTAGAGTGATAGATATGGATCTATTTGCATTTTTCTACGTTGTGATATCCAGCTATATCAGAATCATTTGTTTAGATGATTTCTTCTTTCCATTGTATACTTT
>NC_022028.1:4366098-4374370 GCF_000317375.1 Microtus ochrogaster | reverse complement strand
TGTAGCCCTTCCCACCTAAGTGGCCAGTCCCTTTACCCAGAGTCAGGACATTTACAGGGAACAAGCTGCTCCCTAGGGCCATTGCTGGGTGTGTGATCTAGCTATAGCTGGGATCTGTGTTGATGCCTGTGCCCTGTGAACCATGAGGACCTAGGAACCATGTGAGATGAAATCAGAAGGCCTCACTGAGCCAGCCTGCCCTTCACTGTCCCTGGGAGAGCTGGGTTTGTTTCTCGTTGACGATTATAGCAAGAAAGCTGGCCCCTGAAAGCTGTAGAGATGACTTGATGCTATCACCACAGGCCAGGGTGTACCAACCCTGAGGGCATGCGTGTAGGGGAGCGGACTCTACCCACTTGCCCTAGGCAGGTGGCCTCAGGGCCAGGACTGATCAATTTGGCTACTATCCAGTCCTACAGTGAGATTTGGTGGTTTGACTCACTCTAGCACTACCCAATATAGGATCTGCTGGAGTTGGTGGGACTGATCCTGTGAAATAATACCAGCAAGATCTCTAAGACTTGTGGCAGTCACAGGATATACCAAAGATCTAGCGAGGATTCAGTAATGATGGTGTACGAGAAACCAGAGGCCTTGAACCAGACCCATGACTCATTGTAATGAACATTTGCCAGTAAAACTGATGGGACAAAGAGGTTTACTATATGGCACTGAAGCCCCCATTGCCATTAGAATGAATAAAAAGGAGTTGAAGAAGCAGGAAAGAAGAAGCAAAGAGATTTTTCTGTTGTTGTGCTCTTTTTTTTTTTGGAGTTTGTTTTTGTTTTTGCTTTTGTTTGCTTGCTTACATTGATTTGTTTCCTAATGTGGGGGAGAGTGGCAGGGATCAGGGGAGGATATGGGGGAACCAGGAGGTGAGAAGAATTGGGGTTAATGATGTGAATCTCTGAAACATTCAATAAAGAAGAGATTATATATACATATATGCAATATATGTATATATATATATATATGTATATGCTCTTAGCTATAGAATCATTTTCTGAAAACAAATAAGCATACAAAAAATCTCAACTAACGAAACAGATAAACAAAAAGAAATACGTAGCAAAAACTACCTTACCATGAAAATAGCTTTCTTTTAAGTGAAGGTTTATACAGGGGGAGGGACTTGGTGTTACCTCAACTTGGTATACCAGATATTATTGACTCCCCAAACCTCTGAGGAGTCAATGGGGTGGTGAGAAAACGGGAGGTGATTGGGAAGGGTATGGAGGGTAAACAGGTTTTTGTATGTAAAATGGAAAAAAAATATATGACTGGTAACAGTATTAGTTCTAATAGAAATAAGTATACACCTTTCCCAGGGAAGCTAAAATAAAAAATAGAAGTTTTATTAATTAAATTTATTAAGGCTCAAAATCTAATCACTTTTTGATTCCACCTGATCTCAATTTTTCATATGTGAAAATGTTCTATTTATACAGATAATATTCTTTAATTCTTTTTTTTAAAGAAAAGAGCCGTTAACCTATTATCCAGGCATAAAAGAGCTTTTACACATTTTCCATGTTTTTAACACTTTGGAGACATGCTTCTCACATCATTCATAATTTTATGTTAGCACTGTGTGTAAAGTATAATTAACAAACAATTTTTGAATAAGAGATTTACTTTGTCACTGATTCTATATGATAGAATATTGACCGCAATCTTTGGTTTTATTGATCAGAGGAGCTTTACTAGAAATCATTAAATATAGAACATGTGCCAAGCTAATGAAATTCTTAGGCTGACAACGTGGGAGATTTCTCTCTCTCTCTCTCTCTCTCTCTCTCTCTCTCTCTCTCTCTCTCTGCAGTTTCTTTTTTAAATTGATTTTTATTGAGCTCTAGATTTTTCTTCGCATTCCTACCTGTCTCTCTTTCCCCTTTCAACCCACCCCCAAAATCCAATTGGGAGATTTCTAAGTGATATGTGCATGTCTGTGTGTGCAGAAAGAAAGAAAGAGAGAGAAAGAGACATAGAGACATAGAGAGATAGAGAGATAGATTGACAGATTGATAGATGATAGATAGATAGATAGATAGATAGATAGATAGATAGATAGATAGATAGATAGATGAGATATTTTCCCCTTTTTTACTTCTGCCTGTGCCTCTTTTGCTCACCTTCCCATGAAGTTAGGACAACAAGCACATTGGGATGAAGTTATTTATAGCGCAGTAAACCACATCAGTGACTTTATGTAACTCTATAATGTATTTTTGTCTTAATCCATTGGTGTTGTTAAGGCAACAATAAACTGGAGAACTGGTGAACTATAAAGGAAAGAGATTTGTTTTGGACCATTGTTGGAGAAGCAGAAAAGTCAATATACTGCAGTCTGCTGGCATATTACTGTGGAAAGCCTATAAACGTGGAAGAGAGATTACATAGAAACCGAGACCAAACGTTTGCTTTGTTACTGCACTGACAGTTAATGATCCAGTGTTGAGACAAATAGATATTTTTCACACCAGAAAAGCATTGTTCTTATTTAAATGTCCCCCATAACTCTGGTACAGTTGCACATATCAAGTCTTTAGTATATTGGGTGGTGGTAAGCCCTATTCATACCACACCAGTTCTGAACAATTCGAGCAGATGGTGCTTTTTCAAAGCAGGAATTATGTTGGTCTAGTAAAGTGATGGTAAATTCTCTAAGATCCATGACCTAACTAGGCCTGGGTAGTTGGCTAGGCTTATAGTACCAAGCATCATTTACCCCTTTGTGAGGGATCTTTTAAGTCCAACTCGACAGTTGTTGTTTACAGCCAACAAAAGAGTGCTGTTATTGCATCTTTACAGATATCTTACCACGCTTGTCATCATTATGGTTCATAGGCATAGCAGCTGATGAGGACTACTGATTGCTATTCTCTATTGGCATCTTGCATAGCAACTTCTGGAAGGAGGCTTTCAGATCAGAGCCAGCTCAGACAGAGTCCTGTATCAGAAGTATGTGGTGTCTTCAGAAAGAGGGACTTACCTTTAACATCTAGGCAGCTGTGGAGGGCAACAGCAAAATAACCTGTATTTTTCTGAGAGTTGCTTGGATTCCACTGATCAAAAATTCACCTGAACTTTCTAATCAGGTACTGGAGTGTTTTCTTTTTAGATAGTCTATGGTTCTTATAGAGAATATTATCAGCCTCACTGACATAACTAAGTTGTGTGTGTATGTATGTATATATGGGAGTATTTCTATATACTTATATGTATTATATGTAATTTTAGAAATATATGAAATAACATGGTTCTTTAGAGCTTTTTCAGAAAGAAGTCTTACTGTTCTTTGTCCCTCCTCCCTCCTTGTCCTACTAAATTAACCTACTTTTCCCTCCTCTTTTTTCATGTTTTCTTGATTTAGTTATTCAATAATTCAATATCTATTTCTATAAACATTTTTGTGCTCAACTTTGGATATGATAATGGGTGAGTTACATATATGATAAATGTCTCAACTATTCAACATTACCTTTATGGTATGTTCTTTTACAACACTGCAAATGTCATTGTATGGTAGATTCTCTTTGTCTATACCAAAGAGGTAACACAGCACAAAGAAGGATTCTGAGAAGACTTTGTACTCAGATGTTGTATGTGTTGGCCAGCAGTGTTTATTTCTGGCCCTGATCAAGAGATTTCCATGGGTCAACAAGTGCCTCCTTCCCAGGAAGTCTCATCCTGGGGAAGATGTATCTACTCACTGGCATTTACGATGATTTATTATAGTTTAAAATATGCAGACAAGAAAAAATCAATATGACATGATTTCATCATTCAGGTCTGTATTTCTAAATGAATATGTTGGATATGCATATATGGTTTTATTAAATAGACAGCTGTTTTGAGCTTATCTCTCCAGAAAGTAGCATTTGTTTCCTTCAGGGTCCCTAACTTTCTTCCTGACTGTTCTAAAACTAGCACAAAAGAGAACATAAAGCTATCAAAGTTAAGGTCAAAGATTAACAACAAATTGCAAAATGGGTAAAACTATGGGTCTTTTTTCATGAAATAGTTAAGAGAAATTATCTATGTACTGAAAAATACAGAAAAGAATATCATTCACACTGTGCTTATCTCTACAGTTTTGCAAACTTACTAGGGAAAAAGGAAGAAGGTGACATAGTGGGATAGACACTTAAACCTATCTTGTATCTTGAAGAAGTTTATCAACCACTAAAAGAAAGAACTTACTGCTGGGTCTGTTTAATGAACATAATTTGATGTATTTCAAAAGTTGTAAACATAAAAATTACTTCTTCATCATTTAGATTACATATTTAATCAATACATGAAATGGCTCTGAGTCACTTATACATGATGAACAAAATGAGTGGTAAAACTGTGGCAGAAAATCTACTGAATATTTATATATATTAAGAAATGTGCTATTACTCCCAGTTTATACATGTTAGATTATCCTGCAGTATACTTCCTAGATGCTGAGTGACAGAACTAGGAAATAATTTCTGATTATCTATCTCTATCTATCTATCTATCTATCTATCTATCTATCTATCTATCTATCTATCTATCTACCTACCTACCTACCTATCATCTATTTATTTTGTTTAGTAACAAATGTCTGTTGTTGTAACCATGTCTTAGTATACCAACTATTCATTGCAATGTCACAGAATCTGTTTAAATGTATTATTAAATGTGTGAAATATTGATTAAGGGAAAAAGCAATGTGAATATAGAGCAACAACTCTCAAAGGCAATGGTGTATAGTAGAAGAGAGAGAGGTAGAAGAGAACATGTCTCAAAACACAGAAAAAATAATAATCTCTGATTTCTTATGGCATACAAAGGGGTCACCATGATGACTTGATAGATAAATTACAGATAACTAGGAGTTGCAAACTACAAGGTGAAAACACAAAGTCATAAATCACAGTTAAATACCTTGATTTTTATCATTTCATTTTGTACACATAAATTGAGTTACCATATATTATCCCATAGATCTGTAAATCTAAAATGTATGTTTTGAAGGGATAGTCTAGAACATTAATCATTTTGGTTGAAATAAACTAGATTTCACCTAAATGCATATTGCTGTCTAGATTTTGGACATCCCCTGTCTAGATTCATTCCCTTCCATACAGATTTTTGCTGAATTATGCTTCCTCAGCAAATCACATGTACTGAGTTACAAGTTTTATTAGCATACAAGTGAAATATAATAAACATAAATATAGTACAGTCAAAGAATCAGTTTACCAATTTAACTTCCCAGACAAAAAGAAAACTGTAGATTCTCTGGGGTATACAATTAGGAAACATGAGTCATGAAGAATTAACATTTGCTGTAATGTTGTCAATGAAGAAAGGGTAGCAAAGTTGTGAGAAATGAGGAAAAAGTATATTGACAACAAATCGCAGAGCTGCGTCTCAGTGCTATGTATGTATTATTTTGGTTAATTTATTCTCACTTATTTATCAAAAAAGATTCTTAACATCATTGCTTAAGAAATTTTCTGTCATTCGTCTGTCCTGCTTCAATTTTATTATGCGGGAATATTCTTAAAAACAATAAAACATTGTGTGAATCTACACAATCAAAGGATACAAAATTGATATATTGCTCAATGTTGTGTTCAACTTCATTCAACCGGAAAATAAAGCTATTGCAAGGGACCTTAAAAATATCATAGGGCTCTGGGATTCTTTGCCAATATACTCTGAAAGGCACTATCACATTGAATTTGCAAAGGAAAAAGACACAATTGTTTTCCAAAGCAATACTACCCAACAATTAGTTATGTATGCTCTGTATTTCTGTGAAGGAATCTTGAACTCTCCAGGGATCATGAGATGTATAAAATCCTGATCATATTAAGGGAATGATTTTTTTTAATTATATATATGTTCCTGTGTAGAGGTATAATGGAATAAATTGTTCAGGAAGACCAGAAGCTGTCAAGTCCTCTTAGCTGGAGTTACAAGCAGTAGTGAGACACCTGAGATGGGTGGAAGAAAGATAACTCACTATTCTCTGTAAGAACATAAGTTACTCTTAACCACTCAGTTGCCTCTACAGCACCCTTAAAAGAAATACAGCTCTGATAAGATGAAAATGAATTGGTTAAGAGCTTTCAAAGCATCTATTGAAAATATATAGATACATTATAACACCAGATGAGCACTGAAGAGCTAGTAAAATTCTCTATTAATTTGTTTCTAATAACCATATGCAGAGTCACTGTATGATGTCAAAATTTCAGTTAGATGACCAACTATAGAATCTAGCATGACAGATCCTGTGTCACACCTTGTTAACCAAGGTGTGCTTGTCCAACCACATTGTGCCAAAACAGGAAATAGGTAGAGTACATATAGACAGTTCCCACTCTTGTCTGTCATCAGTTTTTCTTCCAGCCGGACAAACACCTCATTCTGCTCAGAAACCATCAGTAAGTAACACTCCTTTATTTTAGTTGAATCTTTTGATGCCAATGCCTTTATAACTCATCAGTAGCAATGTTTCATAGTTAATAATTTGCATCTGGATTGTTGTCGAACCGTACTGATAATTTTATTAAGAACAATTTTATTTATTTAATCTTGTAAAGCTAAGTATACATGATTTAAGTACCTTATTTGTTATCCTGGAATAGACTTTTAACAAAGATGTGGGAATGATTTTTTTTTATTCTACAATCATAAATAATGCCTATGGCTTTTCAAAGTAGTTGTGTTAGAGGTATCTTTACTAAAACTATGATTTATGAATGCAGTGAATTTTCTGTGCACTGATGCAAATATTATTAGATCTTAGATGAGAAGGTAGGCTTCCTCACAAATTTACATTCGCAAAATGAACCTTATAGCACTGAACTTGAAATAAATGTGTTATTGGTGACCATCAGAAGAATATATAACTGGTTCATAAATACATTCACGACAAGCAAAAAATGAAACACTTTTTTTTTCTCATCATAGGTAAATAGACTCAAGTAGCTTGTAGTTTTTTACATGTATAAAATATGTGATATCTTATATGACAAAGCAGTTTCCCTCATAGGTATTTGTGTTTGGTGCAGACAAGAAATTTTTCTGGAGAATATTAAGATATTATGATACTACTTAATGTCAATAAAAATGGAATTATATGACACTGGAGAAGATTGCAATCCCCAAGGGCATATATTGATGCCTTTCCCCAAATGCTTAAACTATGTACTCAGCAAGTTGACATCTGAACCTATAGTGTGTTCCAATCTGGCAAAACTCCTGATGTTGTATCAAAAGCAGTCAAGGTTATGATAAGTGTCAATCCTGAGATCTATTGATTATAGAGTGTACTGTGGCAACCCTTGAGGTGCGATAGTTAATTTTATAAAAGGCACTGGCAAATTGTACAAATGAGTGCCAGAAATTTCAAGTATTGTAGATCAGGCACAGTTCTGAATTCCAGTGCCACTGCCCAGAAGATTTAAGGATGCAGGGGTTTTATTTCTTGGAAAATGAAAAGAAAAAATAAGAATACATTTCAAGAACTGACAAGACTGTTGTCCTTATATGATATTTGTTCAGATCGTGTCCATAGTGACATTTAACAGTCTTGTAAAATTTATATTCTGCATTGACTGCTTCGTAGATTCACTTAGCAAAGCAAGCAAAGTGAAGATTACACATTTCATTGGAATTTAGAAAATATTGTAGGCAATACACAAAAGAATATGACTGGTTATCATGTGATTCTTCCTGTAATGCATTCACCCCCACATACCTCTGCTGGGGTTTGATTGACATGTTTCCTGGTGTACATAATCTTGTAAAGCACCTCAGTCTCTGTCTCTCGGAGCTTAGGGCTTTGAAGCCACAGAGACGGTGCTTACGTTTCAGCTGTGTTCCCTGAATTCTCATGACACCTCAGTATTAAATCTCTAATACTGAGATTGCTCATGTGTAAGTGGGATATTGAGTCACAGTATCTGCCTACTAGGTTTTTATGAGTTTTAAAGGAAGCTCATAGAGAGTCATGCAACAAGTGACATCAAACATAGTCTATGTTGTTTCGTGTGCCTGGATTTAGCTAAAGGGTGCTTTGGAAAATATCGTGAAAATTATCTATTTATGCACTGTATCTTATCTACATAGACCTTTATTCATTGTAGAGTAAGGAAAACTTTTCTCACTCCTTAGGAAAAATCATTAAAAGCAAGCTGTAGGTGCTGGCAATTTGTCTCAGTAGAGTGTGCACTTGCTATGCAAACATGGGTGCGGAGTTAAATCACTAGAATCCATTTTATTT
>NC_022028.1:4362470-4363483 GCF_000317375.1 Microtus ochrogaster | reverse complement strand
AAATAGCAGAGATATTCAGAGTTCTTTTTTATGAATGAAGGCTTCTTTGAGAGCTGCCATGAACAACTGATTCCTCTCCAGGTGTCACTTACTATTGTTCCTCTTGGCTTTGTTTTTTGGTGTTGTAATTATTAGGTCCTATCACCTATTCAGTATAAACCCTCTAACAATTTGTTCTCACATTTCAGTGTTTCTATTACATTTTTATTTTTAATCTGTACCCCTGTCTGTTAAGAAATGTAAGCACACTTATTGTCTGGTGGAATTTTTATCTTCCATGGAAGGTAGATAACAAGCAGAAAATAATAATGACTTTCCCAGAAGCTATATATTTTGTCTTTAGAAATGAAACCACTTTAAGTAGGTTTTCAGGTTAAAATGGAATGTTTGGGGGGAGAGGCTGGAGAGGGGATTTGGGGGACAAAGGCATTTACTACTCTTGCAGAGGACCATTTGGTTTCCAGCATCCACCTGAGGTTCCTTACACCCACCTTAACTTCAATTCCAGGGAATCTAGTATTCTCTTCAGATCTCTGTTTGTATTACAGTCATCTACATAAACTCAAACACAAACATGTATGCTTAATTCAAATACATGTATTAGAAAATGATGCCAATCCCTTAATAAATAAACATCTGGCGATGTTGTTTCTTTACATTAAAATAAAACATGAGAATTTTCAAGCAACAGCTTTAACATGAACATCCTTTATGCCTTATAGAGCATTGGCTGTGAGAGATCTCTTGGCATGAGGCTCTCATCAGTGTCTTTTTTTAAAATTTATTTATTTATTAAAGATTTCTGTCTCTTCCGGGCCACCGCCTCCCACCTTCCTCCCCCTCCCCCAATCACGTCCTCCTCCCTCCTCAGCCCGAAGAACAATCAGGGTTCCCTGCCCTGTGGGAAGTCCAAGGAACCCCCACCTCCATCCAGGTCTAGTAAGGTGAGCATCCAAACTGCCTAGGCTCCTACAAAGCCAGTACGTGCAGTAGGATCAGAAACCCATTGCCAT
>NC_022028.1:4359903-4360368 GCF_000317375.1 Microtus ochrogaster | reverse complement strand
TTGAAGAGGTATGGAGAGAGTGGACAGCCTTGTCGTGTTCCTGATTTTAGTAGGATGGCTTTGAGTTTTTCTCCGTTTAATTTAATGTTAGCCATCGGCTTGCTGTAAATATCTTTTATTATATTTAGGTATGACCCTTGTATCCCTAATCTCTCAAAGACTTTTATCATTAAGGGGTGTTGAATTTTCTCAAATGCTTTTTCAGCGTCTAATGAAATGATCATATGTTTTTTTTTCTTTCAGTTTATTTATATGGTGGATTACATTGATAGATTTCCGTATGTTGAATCAGCCCTGCATCTCTGGGATGAAGCCTACTTGATCATGATGGATAATTTTTTTAGTGTGTACTGGGATTCAGTTTGCCAGTATTTTATTGAGAATTTTTGCGTCGATATTCATGAGTGAGATAGGCCTGTAATTCTCTTTCTTGGTTGGGTCTTTGCGTGGTTTTGGTATCAGGGT
>NC_022028.1:4348343-4358053 GCF_000317375.1 Microtus ochrogaster | reverse complement strand
GCCTCCCCTAATACTGATTTTTAACTGCTACTTTAACCTGGCAGCTGGTTCCATGGTATCTCTCATCAGTGTCTTCACAACATAAAATATTAGCGAGAGATGGACATGTAGCAGACACTGGCATTGCAGTGTGGCTAGATCCATGGTGCAATGTCTGCAGAGTTTTGTGGAAGTAAGTACTGTAGGAAGGAAAAACAACTTCTCCCAGCAGGAAGATAAAATATATGTGAGGGTCTGTCCATCAATAATTATGCTGTAACATCTTGCTCTTCCCTATAAAACAGTACATTTTGGAGTATGTTTCTACCAAAAAAAAAATGGCTCCTACATCTCTGTCAACTCACATAATATCATTACATCCTCCTGCCCTGCACAGACACAAAAATGTAATTTTAAATATTAGCATCTGAGTTAACTTAGCTGGCTTATTTCTGTTCACTGAAGCATAAAGTCAAAAATATTCAACTCTTTTCAGGAACTCATTGTCTCCAAATTTACATGGATATGAGATAAACCTGCCTTGAGACTGAACACAAAAATCTGTCTCATAAAATTCTCTTATTGTAATAAAATGTTGAATGCACACATTGTACTAGGTCTGGGGCCTACACATTATCTCACAAACATCCAAATCCCATGGTAAGATGGCTATTGCTTACTAAGATCTATAATCTATTATGTGTCTTCTACCTTAACACTTTCTTGCTACAATATAATTGAGTCTGAATAAGTTAAGTTTCTCTACTGTGTATGGCTATCATTACAGCTCTCTCTTAAGTCAATATTGACATTTGTAGGTATCCTCAGAAAAGTTTTTACTTTGACATGTGATGAATTCTTTTATGGCCTCAAAATTTCTGTTTAAAGTATTTCTTATGAAAATGTCATAGATTTTATTAACATTAATTATGAAGGTTTGATGGCTAACATTTTCATGAGTCCTTTAACAAAGACCTTCATTTATCTTATCCAACTTATTCAACTTTTTGTACAACTTTAACAGACACTAACGTGACTTTATTTTTATTTCTTTAGAATCAAGTCCTTGAGGATTTGTCAACTGATAATGAGTCAATCCAAGAAGAGATTGTAAACAAACACAATGAACTGAGAAGAATGGTTGATCCACCTGGTAGTGACTTACTGAAGATGGTGAGGGCTCACAACAGGACACTGCATCTGGAGAGCTATGTTTGGAGCCTGCAGATAGCACTTGGCTTCTCCTGTGTGCTTCAGGAGGGTCTGCCTCTATTCTAGCATCTCTTTTTAACCAAAAAAGTATTCATTGCTTTGCTTATGAGCATGTTTACCTGTGTGTGTGTGTGTTTGTGTGTGTGTGTGTGTGTGTGTGTGTGTGAGCATCCACGTAGAGATTGGACTCAGTTTGTTTCTTTAACTGTGCTATGATCAGAGTAGAATTTACTAAGTTTTTCTCATCACAGTAACTCATTGATATTGTGGAGCTACAACAATTATAGTGACAGAGTTAAAAATCAAATCTTTTGACTTTGGTCTGTAGTGAAAATCCACTATGTTATTTTGGTAGATGTTCTTGTCTTTCTTAATCTCGGGACAGACCATCTCTCCTTAAAGTTCCAATGACTTTTATCTAAATAGTCTTCTGTTCTGTATTAAGAACCAAAGTCCACATGTTTCTTCAATTCCTTCAATGAGGGAAAAGAATGAAACTAGGATTTATGAGGCACCACATAGTTAGTGCTACTTGTAGAACAGTAAGCGCTCAAAGTCTTTAAGAGATTCTGTTGTGATTTCAGCAAGTCATCAGACCATTAAATATTTTAGTATTTTGATAACCTTGGGAAGACAGACTACTTGTATTTATTTGGTACAGAAAGGGTCACATAGAAGTGGAAGTAACTTTGGACATAGAGTATGAAACTACCAAGAAGATCAAGAGATGGTAGAAATGGACTGTAGCAGATACAGTAAGAACTAAAGAGAATGTGTGTGACATCACAGGAAGGGTAGGGGTGGGAGGGCATGAATGAGAGGGTGGGCAGGATCAGGAAATGGGGAGGGAAGATATGCAAAAATAAACTTAGTTATAAATGTTGTAAGGAGAGTTGGTAATATATATGCTACATAAAAATTCAGATATATGCTACATTATATATTGATTATGATGACAGTCAGAAGGTGCCTACCTTTTTGCAATGATAAAAGCACTCATATCAGCCTGTCTGCAAAGTACATGTAACTTTGAGGTCTGAGTTTTCACATGGCTTTTTTCTTTCCTTTTTATCTTTAGGAGTGGAACAGTGATGACCAAGAAAATGCACAGGCCTGGGCAAACAAGTGCACTTATCAACATAGTCCTCAAGAATCCAGGACTATCAAAGGTATGTATACTCAAAATCACTTATAAATAAATAGAGAATAAACACAGGAAAGTCCATTTTATATCATGCTAAAAAAAAACCCATTGTAAATAAATGAGCATTCTGACATTGCCTTTCAAAAAATTTAAGTATCTCTGCCTTTTAATAAAGTTAAGTATCTCTGCCTTTTTTAAAAATGTTAAGTATCTCTGAAAGGCTCCATTCTGTGTTTGTTGGATGCTTTATATTTTACACAAACTGTCTTTCATGATGCCAGCTTTGGTCCTTGCGACCAGATCACAAGTGAAACAAGGTCTGGATCATTGCTTTCTCTGTTTTGAAGACTGAAACTGAAGTCTGGATGAAAATAATTACTAATTAAGATCTTACAAAGGAAATTTAAAACTGGAATCTTTTATTTCACTCTTTTTTTAATTATATGCAAGTGTGTCTCTGTGTATTTATGCATGTGTGTACGTATGTAAAAGTGCTTCTGAGGCCAGAAGAAGGTGTCAGATCCTCTGATGCTTACAGGTCACAGGTGGATACAGTGTTGCTGTCACAGGCAGTTGTAAGTTATCCAGTGTGGATGCTATGAGTTGGGTTCAAGTCTCCCAAAATAGTAAGGTATGCTCGTGCATGCTCAGTCATTTTCCCTGGCCTCTGAAATCATAATTTCCATATTTTAATAAAGTATCTTATCTGTACACTCTGAGTAGCTGAAAGATATATTATGTTAAATTAAAAATAAACTATGAAACATAATCTTCACATAAGGAAGGGTAAAATGATGACAAAATAAATAAATAGGCAATAAGATCAAATATTTCTTGAAACATTAAAAATGATCACCTTTTTCTCCAAATTGAATCTAGTAAATTAATCACCTCTTTTCAATATTTTACCTCTTAGATATTCTTAATTTAATAACACAATGATTAAAATTTTATTTAAAAGACCACAATATTCAGTTTAAGTTTAAAGTAAATGTTTAAAGTAAAGAGCTTGGTAAAAACACTAAACTATTTTTTAGGGTTAAAGATATTTTCTCCCATTCTCTGAAGAAAACATGGCCCAGAAATTTTAATATCCTAGTTAAGACATTACCTATAAACTGTAAAAATATAGTCCCCTCTCTTTTTGTTTGCTTTGTACTTGTAGTTCTCAAAGAATGACTGCAAAGAATGCTCACACAGAACAATAATCCTAAATATGTAAAATATTTATTTAAAAATCTCTAGCTAGTACAGGAGAGAAATGGAAGGAGTTAGTCTTTGTCTTCCCTATTACTGCAAATTTACATTTATTTTACATGAGGCTCACTCATGGGTGCGTGCACACATACGTGTGCGTATATACACACGTATGGAAAATTTAAGGTGTGAATAAATGAGATCAAAGAGAGAAGCTACTGAGGAAAAAAACTTTCCTACTTAGTGCTTATGGTGTTCATCACAAACATGTTGATACCTCTGGCTACTGTTCAGCCAAAGGTTCATTAGGTCTGAATCATGACTGTTATGTTATTCAAAGAAACTGCAAACAATGTCTTTAAAGAACAGGGATTCCATTCATGTGTGTGTGTGCGTGTGTGTGTGTGTTTGTGTGCTCCTCTTTTTTCTCTATTGTTGTCTTCATGAGTTGTCTATTTTTTTTTTCCCATAGACTTAAGATGCGGTGAAAATCTCTTCATGGCATCTTACCCAGCATCATGGTCTCAGGCCATCCAAACCTGGTATGATGAATCCAAAGTTTTTAAGTTTGGTTCAGGGCCAACAACACAGGGTGCAGTAGTTGGACATTATACTCAGGTAAGAAAAGGTACTTTCAATTAGTGCTGGGCAAGGGAAAAAAATTAATGACTTGATTGATTTCAAGGCAGAATTTCAGTGCAGAGAATTTTTATTTTCTTTTTGAGAGAGGGTCTCACTATGTAGCTCTGACTGACTTTGAACTTTCTATCTTCCTACTGGTCTCCCAGTTTCAGGGGATATAGGGAGAGTGCACACCAGCCACATACCCTTGGGAAAGATCTTGAGTGGTTGGTTATACATTGGCCTTGACAGTCATTGGCTATTGGACCTGCCATCTTTCAATGGCTTATCTAACATTTGTAAGGGAATACATTTGATTTTTTAAACCTCATTTCTTGACTCCAGCCCCCAAACAAAGGTAATGCCCTGTGTTCTAAAGCGCTTATATAGACTTTGGCAAGGCTGTCCAGCAGCTCTGTATGGCTCCCAGGAGAAAAGGGAAAATGTATATCCTGGAGTTTTGTTACCAGAAAACCTGCCAGGTCGATTCCTGCTGGAACTACAGGCTCAGGCGCTGGGACCTTTCCTATCACATAAAATGGCTCTTTAATCAAGAATTATGAGATTGTGCCTCTCTCCTGTCCACTCTCAAAAAAGGTCTGTCAAACCTAGGAGAGAAGGTGATGTGGTGATCTTGCTTGGCTGCAAGGAGAAATTATCCAGATATGGTATAGGCAGGGGCAACTACAAATTTGTGGCCTAATCAGATCCTGCAGGATGAGAGACTTGAGCTGAAACACAGTTTCAAATGGGAGCCAGGAAATTCAAGAACACATCTCTACATAGGAGCACCCACCATACACATCTTGGACATATTTATTGTTACTGCATAGCAGGCTTCCACCAGGCTTGGACCAGCAAGGCTTGCAAGCCAACAACTATTCCTGCCCACACAGAGAGGAAGATACTCATGGCCACAGCTTAGCACCAAACTAGACAACCTCTTCTGTGAAGCAGGGAGGAAGTTCTGGTTCATCTCTCAAGGTCAACGCTCTATGGGCACAGGACACTTGTTTTTGGAAAACACTTCAGTGTACATACCTTCAAGGTAGTCAGCAACAGCATCGTGGTCAATTTGATGTCTGACCAGGAATTGACTTTATATCCAGGTTACCCTTTGGCTGTTTATGTTCATAAACCTTCTGAAGGGTTGGAAGCAGTGTCAGAGAAATTCCACATCATACCAAGGTCCTCTGGTTTCTGTAGATTCTTTTATTCTTTTCATTGTGCCATGAAGCTTCCTGGCCTCAGCCCAGCCATCTGCATCCTCATCATCTTGGAAACTGTCAAAGATGTTAAAGAACAGATTCTCTGAGAAGGAGCTGAAGCTACTGTCAGCCTCCATAAATTACTCTGGGTGATTCCTTATAATTTTGCCAGATGAGCTGACCAACATCAGGACATTAAGGCTGTTTTAACATCTGTAGATTGATTCAATAATTTAAATATGCCCATAAGGATTCTAGAAACAAAGTAGAACATCAGTGCTTGAATTTTATATTTTCTCTTTATTATTCTACATTATTTTCCTCTATGACGTGTGCCTTTTCTTTGTCTCTGGATGTATAGCTAGTTTGGAATTCTTCTCACCAACTTGGATGTGGAGTCGCTGAGTGCCCTAACAACCCATTGAAATACTTCTATGTTTGTCACTATTGTCCTCCGTAAGTATCCACTTCAATTTGACATTTTTTAATGATCATAGTTTCAAAACAAATTAAAAACATATTTTACACATGAGAGGGAAATAAACCTTAAATATTCTTTAAAGTTGAAACTTATTCAACTGAATCTTTGAAATGTACAACTCAACAGCTTCACGAATCACACTCAAAAGCTTTTCCTTTCCTTTCGAAATGATTTCTCTTCCCTCCTCGACGGCTGCTTCCTAAACACATAATACAGGGATTATGAAGCTCATATTTTCAGTTTGTGCTGTGTTTGGAGGCTACAAAGCAAACTTAATAATAGACTAGGGGTGAGCATGAGTGAATGATGCAGATTCGTGATGTGGTCCTTCTAATTAAGCTGTCCCTACCCCTGATTATATAAGTTGTCATATAACCTTTTTAAAATTATTTGCTGAGCAGCAGTAGTGTTTCATGCCTTTACTCCCAGCACTTGGGGTGCAGAGACAGTCCGATCTCTGTGAATCCAAGACCAGTCATGGAAACACGGAGAACCCTTTTCTGAAAAATCCAAAAATGAAAAAAAAATAATTTATTGCTCTTGTTTTTGAGGATTTCATATAGAAGTACTATATTTCAGTCACTTCCACACTTCCCTATCCTCCTTCAAATCTTCCTCTTCTCCTCCACACCTTCTCTAAAAGTCATGATTTCATCTGTACACACACACACACACACACACACACACACACACACACACACACACACACACATCAATACACGCGCACACACAATATCACCAAGTCCATTTACAGTTGCTCTAATGTGCAAGTGTTTAGGGTTGACAACCTGGGACTGGATACCCTATCAAGAGTCTCTTCCCTAAAGAAAACTCGATCTTCTTTCTATATAGCCTTTGGCTGTCACCCGTGGTTGCCTCCCTGAACTTGAAAATAAGAGTCTATTGCTAAAAACATCATCAACTTCAGATACAGGAGTTGGAAGCATCCAGCTAGAAGTTTCCTTCCTGCATACTAGCTTTCATAGTATTAGATGGTGCTATGTAAGGTGCCAAGGGTAAAAATTACCAAGAGTGTTATATTTTTGCAAAATCATAATAATGAGTAGCCTAATTGTTATTTTTCCAATCTTATTTTTGTTGCTTTGTTTATGCATATGCACAGTACCTCACAAAACCAGAAAAGTGCATTGAATCCCATAGACCTGAAGTTAAAGGTGATTATGAACTACTTGATATGGTTATTGGGGATCAAACTTGGATCCTCCAAAGGAACAGCAAAATTTCTTAACCACTGAACCTTCTTTCCAGCCCCATGCTTCTTCCTTCTCCCTGTAAGAATTTATTAAATCTTAAACTGCAAAGGTTCTTTTAGAAGTCTTTAATATATTTCCAACAGTTAAGAAAGCTAAAATCTTAATTCTTTTCTCCTCAAAATTTACTAAAAATTCTAAAAATCATGTTCAGTGGAACTTAATTTTAAAGACAGAAATTCACTTCCCTTCTGTGATGGAAGCTCTTTAAAAAATTCCCATGAAAAAAACAAATATATGTTCATAATCTGTACGTTAACCTAATTTTTCTTAATTAGCTGGGTGGTGGTGGCTCATGCCTTTAATCCCACAACTTGGGAGGCAGAAACAGGTGGATCTCTGTGAATTCAAGGCCAGATTGATCTACAAGAGCTAGGTCCATGAAAGGCTCCAAAGCTACAGAGAAACCCTGTCTCGACAAACCAAGAAATTTTTTTTTAATTATATCTGGATGTATGTTTGTCCTTGTGTGGTATGTGCGTGCACACCCCTGCCACCCTTAGCGCAATGGAGAATCTGACTTCTCTATTTTCATATGCCAGTCAGTGAAGTGATGATCCTCCCGAGGCACAGGCTGTCACTATCAGAGTACTGCACTTTTAAGATGGTTTATATAAAGTGTTTTTCTAATTAACATTCTCAGTTTTTATAAGCATAAAAGTCTCATACACACATGCTACCTCCAGAAAATCCCAAACTTTCCTATGCTTAAATTCTTGAAAGTCACCACATCATCATGGGGACCTCTCCCATACTGTAGGAATCAGGAATCATAGCATTTTTCTTTGGATTTTCGAGACAGGATTTCTCTGTAGCTTTTAGTTTTTGTCCTGGAACTAGCTCTTGTAGACCAGGCTGGCCTCGAACTCACAGGGATCTGCCTGCCTCTGCCTCCTGAGTGCTGGGATTATCATAGCATTTTTCTAACTGTCTCTATAGGAAGCATCTTTTATACCTAAGCAGCATCCTGTGCTCCACTGTCTTAGGAATTTTCCAGGTTCATGAGGATATGAAGAGAATGTTTCTACATTAAAATGTTTCTAAACCTTTAGATTCTTTTTTTTTTTTGGTTTTCGAGACAGGGTTTCTCTGTGGCTTTGGAGCCTGTCCTGGAACTAGCTCTGTAGACCAGGCTGGTCTCGAACTCACAGAGATCCGCCAGCCTCTGCCTCCTGAGTGCTGGGATTAAAGGCGTGCGCCACCACCGCCCCGCTTAAACCTTTAGATTCTTATTTATCCTATTTCAGTTGCTCAGGTTAATAGAACATGGTTGAAGAGTGAAGGCATTAATTATCCCCTTATTTCACATCTATATCTGAATACTCTTAGAAAATGTTAGATTTTTAAATGGCGTAGCTAAAGCTTTTAATAGCAATACATATATATGTTTATGTGTATATATATATGTATATGTGTGATATATGCAAACATTAGAGTATACAGAGAAAAATCAAAAATATTTTATATTTTGCTTTTCAATTTCAGCGGAAATTTTCAGAACAGGATATACACCCCTTATACAGTGGGAGAACCATGTGCCAGTTGTCCTAATCACTGTGACGATGGACTGTGCAGTAAGTGTTATTAATATACAAATATAACAACATAAAATGACAATCTGTTTTAAGATTTCATAGCATGCCCTTATGTTCAAGGGGCAAAAATGTACTTAATATTATTTATTTGAATTACAAATTTTCCTTTGTCTTTGGTGTGTGTACTTTTGCCATTGAAAAAAGTGATACTTTATGTAGTCTAAAGAAATATCTAAAACCAGTCCGTACTTGTATCAGTATTGGTATTATTGCTATTGGAGTCTAGAGAAATATTTCTGTGGATGTAATTCAAGAAAATTTAAAGTGAATTTTCTTATTCTCTAGGCTAATAAGATCTTAAGTTTAGCATTTTAAGAAGAGAAAGCAATACAAATCTAAGTAGTTGAGGTAATAGAACACAGGACAGGACAGAGAAAGAAGACAGATACTACAATTCTTTGCCTACCAAGAAACTTAACACAAAAAATTTCTAAGGTCATCCAGATCATCCTTTGAATTTTGTGTTACATTTTTATTTATTTGTGAATGAGTACTTATTTCTCTCTGTATATGTATAGGATCATGCATGTATGCCATGGCATCTGTGTGTGATTGTGTGCTGAGTCAAAGGACTGCTTATGTAAATTGCTTCTCTCTTTCAATGATATAGATTTAGAACTAGTCATTTTTGTGTTATTAGTGCAAATGTTATGAAAATGGGTTACAGAGAGAGGAAGTAGGTATAATAATAATACATTTCCGTATTTTCACATAAAGAGGTTACTATGCACAGTGGCTTTAAAACATATTAATTAAACTTGTTTTGCTGAGAATATAGAGTTTTAATATTAGCTATATTTAAGTTTAAAAATTACTTGCATAATGACTGACATTTTAAATAATGAGTTTCTTTTTAAAATATTTCTCTTTATTTCATGTTTATAAATATTTGTGTGTACATGTGTGAATATATTTATGTATACTACATTTGGGCCCCATGATTATGAAGGACAGAAGAGGACACTTGGTTCCATGGAGCTGAAATTACAGGTGGCCGTAAGC
>NC_022028.1:4346223-4348243 GCF_000317375.1 Microtus ochrogaster | reverse complement strand
GAGAAGGAAGCAGTGTCACATGGGCACTAAAGGCCACACGTTGGCCCTAAAATGTGGGACTCAAAGAGCATCTGCTGTGTGCTCATTCTAGGAAGTGGAATATAGGAAAGCAAACTGGACTGACTGTAAATGGCCTGAATGCAGGATGACATCCTGGTGGGCTTCCAGTCTGTCCTGACTCTACTGGCAGCCAGGAGGGACAGAAGGGCCATTTTTGCCAAGAGCAGTGTCAGCAGCCATCAAGCTGTAGAGACAAGGCTGGACAAAAGCTCCGGAAGGAACAGGAACACGGGGAGAAAACCCCTCAAAATCCAGGGACAATCTCGGGAGCCTGAGCCCCAGTTCCATCTGGCTCTAGGAAGAGCCTCTTGCTTTTCTGTTTTCAGCCTATTCTCTTGGTCCCCTTCCTCTGAATTTGTTTCTCAGATCTGAAGAGCAGAATTAATCCAAATTACCTGAACCACTGAGACTTGAGAACAGCCAGAGAGGCTGCAGGGCCTTCCCCCACTCAGCCCCTGGCGCTGGGCACACGGTACAGGCTAAGGTCATCATCAGGTGACGTCATGAGCCTGCATACAGCAGCACCCTCTGGTGGACTGACCAGCAGCAGAAGCTCCAGGTAACCGTGTTTTGAATGGATGCCCAGGATGCCAACACTCAGACGGTCAAGGTTATTCTCTCCTGCACACAGCACATTCGAAGCCAACCTAGGATACACAGGACTTTTTAAAAACAAACAACAAAAACCCTTAAGTCCCAAGGGCAAAAAGTCTAAGTCAAAAGTGTTAGGAAAATTTAATACGACTCTAGTCACTTCATATTTAATGCCTGAGTCACACCTACATAATGATCCTGGTAACCAAGGTTCTGCAGTCAGCATAGAGCAAAGAACGTCCTCCTCCATGCTTTCTAATCTCAGATAGAGGCCTCTGGGAGTCCATCGTTGATGATGAGTACCACAGCGATGGCCACTGTACCATCAGTCACCAGGCAGTCTGGGGAGAGGCGGCATACTGCCAGGGCAGAGCCTTCCTCCCTCACCAGGAAGCAGCTTCAATTCCAAACAAGAGATGGGTGCCTTGGTAGCACAGGGAGAATTCAGCCCTTGTCCTCGTTCAGTCACTCGTGGAAACCTTTAAGTGTCACTGGTGCCTGGAACCAAACATAATCCTCGGAGGCAATGGCTGGGACCGAAGGTCTCCCACAGGACAGCGTCACAGTCAGTTTGTGGCCCCGGCTGGGCACTCGGTAGTTGAGCTTGGGTAGAAACCAATCTTCTCCACAGTCACGGTGCCCCTGCACCATGACAATGGTACCCATGAGTGGAGGAGCCTGCAGCTCACTAAAGGCATCGGCCATGAAGATCGCTCGGAAGAGACGACGCAAACAGGCAGCTGTGTTCAGGCTCTGGTCCACGCTGAAGGGGACTAGTCTGGACAAGTCAAGTTCATAGAATTCCTTGGGGCTCAGGGCATTGCCTCCAAGAAGGATCAACACTCTTGGGACTAGTGTTCGGGCAAAGAAGTCCTCTAGGTGACTAAGGACACTCTCCAGTTCCGCCAGAGCCTGCTGACACTTCCTGCTGTTCACCTCTGCGGTGAGCCGAGGTTTCTTCCTTGCACTGTCCTCTGACTATAAAGACAAAGAGTGACAGAAGGAAAAAACATGGTACAATTAAGCCTTTGGTGGAACCCCATCGAGATGTGTAGATAAACAAGATTTCTGTTACTGCGCTTTATCAGAAAGCATTAAATTAAGGGAAATCTATACACTGTACCAACTACAGTTTCCCTATGACTTGAATATCAAAGATGGTATTCAAAACTGGAGGATATCAAAATGAAAGCAAGGAAATAGTGAGATGGCCCAGCAATTAAAAGGGGCTTGCTGCATAAGCCTGGCAATCTGAGTTTGATCCCCAGAACCCAAGTAAAAACAGGAAAGAATGAGTTCACAAAATTATCCTTTGACCTCCACTGTGGCACAAGTATGCAGTCATACATACACACACACACACACA
>NC_022028.1:4345238-4345823 GCF_000317375.1 Microtus ochrogaster | reverse complement strand
TTTTTTTTTAAAAAAAGAAACGAGGATTACTTGGTTTAATCAAGATAATTCTAGAGTAGGCCTTCCAATTGAACACATACATATTTATTGAGAATGGAGAGATGGTCACAGGGTTAAAGCACTTGCTCTACAAGCATGAAGACCTGAGTTCAAATCCTCAAAACTAGGTAAAAAGCAACATCCAGCATTACATGGCAGAAACAAGAAAGTCCTGAGCTTGTTGGCCAGCCAGTCAGCCTAAATGCTGAGCTTCTGATTCAATGAGACCCGGTCTCAAGTCAATAAGGAAGAGAGCAATATACACCAGAGAGAGAGAGAGAACATTCAGTGAGGGAGGGAGAAAATGGAATGAGTTAGAAAGAACTGCCTGTAGAGAAAGAACTAAAGAATAACATTGGTCAAAGGCAAGAAGCTTCGAAGATAAAAAGTAGATGCTGCCTTCCCCACCCAATTGTAAGATGGGCATTAAGAGTTAAGAGAGTTGATCGGCTGCCCATCAAAATCCCAGCAAAATTCTTCAAAGACCTCGAAAGAACGGTACTCAACCTCATATGGAAAAGCAAAAAATCCAGGATAGCAAAAACA
>NC_022028.1:4339155-4343093 GCF_000317375.1 Microtus ochrogaster | reverse complement strand
AAGAAAGAAAGAAAGAAAGAATGTTTCTATGTAACAGTGTAACATCCCTTGCCATCCTGAACTCACTTTGTAGACCAGTCTGGCCTCAAGCTCAGAGATCCACCTGTCTCTGTCTCCTAAGTGCTGGAATTAAAGGCGTGCACACCACTGCCTGGCTTTTCTTTCTTTCTTTTTTATTCTTTTTTTCAAGACAGGGTTTCTGCATGGGATAAAACCGGACTTGCTGAACATAGTGGACACCAAGGCCCAAGTGGGGAAAAACGAAAAAAGAAAGCCTTCGCAAAGGCCCGGGTTTCCTCGGAAGCTGAGTTCTTAGCTCGCTTTTCTACTTGCCCACCATCTAAGAGTCACGAAGTCTTCCCACCCATTTTCTTCCAAAGCCCGCGCAAACCTGGGGAGGAGATTTTCGGTAGAAGTGCTTGAGCTGTTCATAGGGCAGAGGTAGCTGTTGGCGTTGGTACATGACATGCTTTAGAAGTTCACAAGTAAACTGACAGCAGCCTTCCTGGCTCACGGGCCCGGGGAACACCACCGGCACCAAGTCTCTTGGGCGAAAGGGCTCCGAAGGTTCCTGAACTGACGTGATGACGGTCTCAGGCTCTACTTGAGGAGCGTGAGTTTCTTCCGACTTCTCATACCAATCCAAATCTAGTCCGTGAATGAAAGGGTAAAGGGGGGGGGGGATAAAATCAACATCAGTCTTCTCGTTCCCAGGGCTCACACCTGCAGACACCCACATATACTCTGGACGGTGACAGGAGACCTGATCCTGACTGGGAGCGACTTAAACGACATCAGGACAGGAGGGGACTTTCGGAGGCAGAGACTAAGGCTTCGCTATGAAGTGTGAAGTGGGGGCCAGCACACCCAAAAGGACAGGACAGAAGCAGCTCCACCCAACGCGAGGAAGTGACCCACAGAGCCAGCTCCGGCCAGGACACCGGGAACCAAGGAGACAGGGAGGAACGACGGAGGAAGCGCCAGTCACTAAATGCCTTTTGGCAGGTAGCAACAGGGAAGAAACGGGCCACCAAGTTTTGGATCCCACGCCTTACCTGGGGCGGCCGCAGGAGACAGACCCTCTGGCCCGGGTGCAGCCATAGCTACTGCCTGCTTAGTCTCCCTGCGGTTAGACGAGACGACGCGCGGAGCATCATGGGAAGCTTCAACTCCACTTCCGATTCCTACTGGCCGGAAGAAGCTCAGCGCGGCCTCTGGGTGGTGGAGGTTAGAATTAGCTGCACACCCGGGAAAAGGAACGCTTGGCCCTTCTCACTTGGCTGATCCGCGTCCTCCGGGGCTACCTTCCTAAGGGCGCCTCCTTTCACGCCAGCTCCCCGCGCACCCCACTGCGCGCCTGCTTGGTGGCAGGCCCTGTCCTAGGTGCTGGTGACTCAGCCGTGGTCAAGTCAATCTCAGGCCCCTTTAGGATTAGACAGTGTGAAGAACAGGGACACCTGCCCCAGAGCGGGTTGGGGCAGGGTTAGGGTTAGTGTAGGGGAAGGGTGGTCCCCTGAGTGTATGCCCTGTGACCTATAGGTAAAGTTAGCTAGGTAAAAAAGAAGATCCTAGTGTTTGAGATCTTGAGAGACAACGTTCTCTGTTCAAGGACTAGAAGAAAATTTATAGAGTTAAAGGTTTTTCCCAGTGGTGGTGACACACGCCTTTAATCCTAATACTACAGGCGGATCTCTGAGTTCGAGGCCAACCTGGTCTACAGAGTGAGTTCCAGGATAGGTTCCAAACCGATAGAGAAACCCTGTCTCAAACAAGAAAAGGAAGGATGGAAGGAAGGAAGGAAGAAAAAGAAAGGACAGACTCCCTCCACACTATGACAGGCTCACACAGAAACACAAAGTAGCGAACTGCCTGTTTGGGGGCCCCCCCGCAAGCCCCGAAAAGATGGCTGAGAAGATAAAGGCACTTGCAGTGAGAACTGATGACTTGAATACAATTCTCCTGACACACATAATAGAAGAGAACAGTCTCCCACACGTTGTCCTCTCACCTCCGCCACACAAGAGTGCCACACAAATGGAACCATTTAATTTACATTTTTGTAAACATAACCCTTACACTTGCTACAGTGTAGACTGACTGACAGGGACGATGAGGCGGGCTTCCCAGTTAGAGGTGGTACTCCCGAGGTTCAGTGCTTGGTGAAAGAGGTTGCAACTAGGGAAATTTGTTTTGTTTGATACTAAGTCTCACTATGTAGCTACACTGGCCTGGATCTCACAGAGATCTACTTGCTTCTGCCTCCCAAGTGCTGGGATTAGGGTGTGTGCCCCCCCCATCCATCCCACCTAATATTTATTTGACTTTGAGTGATACAGCTGGGCAGTCCTGGCACACACCTTTAATCCTAGCAGGCAGATCTCTGAGTTCGAGGCCAGCCTGGTCTACAGAGTGAGTTCCAGGACAGACAGGGCAACACAGAGAAATCCTGTCTTGAAAAAAAAACAAACCAAATAAGAACCCAACAAAAATGGGCATACAAATTAAACATTTGATGATAATAAATGGAAGAAGTTTGTTTTAAACCTGTCTGGGGACATGGTTCAGTTCGTATTGTGCTTGATTCCCAGAAATACAAAAAGTGCAACCTGTGGGGGCCAGCCGTGAAAGCCAAGTCTGAGCCGGTCACCCAAAGGAAGTTCTTTATTTCCAACCATTATCACCTGGGACTCTGGCCATTGATAAATTTAAATGGAATCTAGAGTCTCAATAATTTACCCTGAGACAATGCCTGGCAGGCCAAGGTTGCCCGACCCCCACCCAGGAGCAGATCATTCAAAGGAAATTCCTGGCATTCCAAGCACTGTAGATAGAAACACCTGCCAGCATTTTACCAGGACACCCCTAGACAAATGTCAGCCAATTAGGGGTCCTGAACCTCAGAGACCTCTCACCCCCACCCTTACTACTATGAAAACCCAATTCTAATTGAGCTCGGGGCTCTCCAGATATTTCAATACGTTGGACATGTGGAGAGACCGAGTTTGCAAACTTGATTAAAATAAAGGCTCTTTGCTTTTACATATGGGACTCAGTCTCCTTTGTTGGCTTTTTGTGGGGACCCACAGATTTGGGTATAACACAACCCATCCCAATTTAAGTGACTAAGAAACATTTAAATAGATTTCTAAAACAGTTCTTTGATGTACATATAATTTTACTATTTATTAGAGACAAAAGCAAATTTTCATCCTAATGAAATGGATGTGCTTGTTCCTCTAATACAAAGATAGACTGATGTAGTCGGATTTTATTAGGACTGCCAGCTCAGAAGTGACATGGAGATTTCTTATTAATTATGAAAGGTCAGCCTTAGCTTAGCCTTGTCCCACTAGCTCTTATAGCTTATATTAACCCTTTTTCTAATCTGCATTCTGTTCTGTGGCTCGTTACCTGGTTGAGGCCAGCCTTGTCTACAGAATTAGTTCCAGGACAGCCAGGGTAACATAGAAAAACCCTGTCTCTATCTAAGAAGGAAAATAGACAGGTGTCTTGTTGTGGAATATTATTTTAAGATGGGTTAAATTTGTTTATGCTGTGGAATATTTGTTTAATGATGCAAAGATATGTCACATTCTTTTATGTTGCATTTGTTTAACTCTGTGAAGCTCTGTTACTTTGCCTGTGTAAAACACCTGATTGGTCTAATAAAGAGCTGAATGGCCAATAGTGAGGCAGGAGAAAGGATAGGCGGGGCTGGCAGGCAGAGGGGATAAACAGGAGGAGGAGGAACGCTTGAGAGGACTCCAGGGTCCAGTCACCCAGCTACACAACAAGCCAAGCCATGGGGTAAGAAGTCTACAGAAAGGTAAAAGCCCAGAAGCAAAAGATAGATGGGATAATTTAAGTTAAAAAAAAAAAACTAGCCGGGCGATGGTGGCGCACGCCTTTAATCCCAGCACTCGGGAGGCAGAGGCAGG
>NC_022028.1:4312321-4338369 GCF_000317375.1 Microtus ochrogaster | reverse complement strand
GTGGATCTCTGTGAGTTCAAGGACAGCCTGGTCTACAGAGCAAGTTCCAGGACTGGCTCCATAGCTACTAAGAAACCCTGTCTCAAAAAAAATAATAATAATAAAGTGAAAAAGAAAAAGACAAGTAGGTTTCTGACTTCAGCGGCCATAGGACCAGCTGTATAGTGGTTGACAAAATAGGAGATGAAGGCATATTAGGAAGGGGGAAAGATAAGCTCAGCTTTTCCCAGGGAGAGTTAAATATCTCTTGGATACAGTAGTAGTATATGTAGAACATACTCTATTTACAATAGAGGCAAGTATGAGGGAGTCCTCAGTATGAACTCTGATTATATGACCCAGAGAGGATGTATAAAACAGAATAAGCCAGGTCCTGAAGCCCTTAGGGAGAGAAAAGAGCCTGCAGGAGCCACCGAGGGATGCTGAGAAAAGTATGAAGAAAGAGGCAAGGGCCAGGGCACAGAGACCAAGACTAGAGTGTGTTTTGGGAAGTAGGGATCAGAGGTCAAAACATACTGTAATAGCACAATGATTAATATATTGTAAGGGGCTGGAGAGATGGTTCAGTGGTTAAGAGTACATTCTGCTCTTGCAAAGGTCCCAGGTTCAGTTCCCATCAACCCCTCAAAGTAGGTCACAATCAGCCTCAGGGGACACGACACCGTCCGCTACCTCTAAGGGCATGGCCCTCATTTTTACGAACCCACTCACATACTTACACAATTAAAAACACTGTGAAGTTGACCAGAGTGGTGTGCATCATTAATTCCAGTACTTTGGAGGCAGAAGCAGCTGGAACTCTGGGTTTGAGGCCAGCTTGCTCTACAGAGTGAAGTCCAGGACAACCAGGACTACACAGAGAAACCCAATCTCTAAAAAGATACAGGGAAAAAGTGGCGTGGTGTTGAGCTGGAGGTGTAGCACAGTGGTAGAATGCTGGGCTAGAATGCACGACAGTCTTGGCCCAACACTGTGTAGGAAATTGATAATAGAATAAAAGAAATTAAACATTGGAACCCAGAACAGATAGGTGTATATGTAGATCTTAGTATACAACAGTGGCAGCTTCTTCAAGTAACTACCACAAGATAAACCCAGGTCTGGTGCTGAAGGCCTGCAGTCCCAGCTCGGTGGATAGCTGAGATAGGTGAGTCACAAGTTCAAGGCTAATCTGGATAATTTAGCAAGGTACTTTCTCAAAAAGTAAAAAACAGGGTCGGGAAAGATAGGTGTGCCGTAGAATGCTTGAGAAACAGGATGGGGGAGATCCATTAAAAATAAAATTAGTTTCTACTATACACTAAAAATGGTATAGTTCAAGTGGATTAAAGTAAGTGTAAAATACACCTGAAAGACAGCAGGGTGCTGGTGGTGGTTGTTCACTACTTTAATCCCAGCTCTCAGGAGGCAGAGGCAGGCAGATCTCTGAGAGTTCAAGACCAGCCTGGTCTATAGAGTGAGTTCCAGGACAGTCAGGGCTACATGGAGAAACCCTGTCTCAGAACATGCAGGAAAATCGCTGTAGGATGCTAGCAGAGAAGCACAGTGGAAAGCTGCACATCAAGCAATGAGGCTCTGGGTTCAAATGTTAGTATAAAAAGAAACACCAAAAGGCCAGCAAGATGGCTTAGTGAGTAAAGGCACTTGCTGCCAAGTCTGGTAACCTGAATTTAATTCCAGAGCCCATATAATAGGGCATGATAGATTCCTGCAAGCTGCCCTCTGAGCTCCACACGTGCACATAGAATAAATGTAAAATTTTAACAGATGTAATTTTTAATTATGTGTATATCTATAATTAGGACTGTGCACATAAGTGTAATCTTGTGAAGAGGCTACCAGGTCCCCTGGAGTTGGAGTTAAAGACAGTGCTAACTCAACCAACATTGATACTGGGAACTGAACTCTGGGCGTCTGTAAGAACAACAAGAACACTTAACTACTGAGCCATCTCTTTAGAGCCCCAAGTGTAAAAATTTTTTAAATCTCCTCAAAGATATATTATATAATAATATGTGAAGTTGCCGGGCGATGGTGGCGCACGCCTTTAATCCCAGCACTTGGGAGGCAGAGGCAGGCGGATCTCTGGGAGTTTGAGACCAGCCTGGTCTACAGAGCTAGTTCCAGGACAGGCTCCAAAGCCACAGAGAAACCCTGTCTCGAAAAAATAAAAAAAATAAAAAAATAATATGTGAAGTTTACATAAGGATGATAGGAAAGCAAGAAAGCAGAGGGAAAGGGTTGCAATAAGCCAGAGCATTCACAAAATGCATGTGCACACAGAGGTACTACGCATAAAAGCAAATGACTCATTACCAGCCAGGAAAAATATTTGCATGTGATGTGTATGTAACAACAGTATGTATATATACATACACAGCCGATAGTCAACCACATCATGGGCACCTCATAAGCAACCGGTCCAGGAAACTGGTCACTTACATCACCTCCACTCCCCAGGACCCTGAGCTCTCCTGGCAGATGCCCTGTTGACCTGTTCCTCTGTCAGCCTTCACTTCTGTCTGTGGCGGTAAGCCATTTTGTTCAAGAACGGGTTATCCCCATCACCTCATTTGGGGACTGGAATGGGTGGGTGTGAAAAGTAAACTGCTAGAAGATCCCTGGGTATTTAAACAACAAATGTTATCTGTTGAGTTGCAGCTGTTCAGGCCCAGGACTGCTAGTGGTGATAGTGTGATAGTGTATGGGTGTGGGTGGGGCCTCTCTGTCTCTTTCTCTCTCTCTCTTTGGTTTTTTGAGACACAGGGTTTCTCTGTGTAGCTTTGGAGCCTGTCCTGGAACTGGCTCTGTAGACCAGGCTGGTCTTGAACTCACAGAGATCTGCCTGCCTCTGCCTCGCAAGTGCTGGGATTAAAGGCATGAGCCACTGCTGCCTGGCGTTATCTCTGCCTTTCAATTCCCATTCTTTGCGATTTCTGAGTTCTCTTATCTCAGTCTCTAAAACAGTTTTCCTGGTGGTCCTGGGCTGGGCTAAGGTTGTCCTCAACCATACAGGATAGCATACAGAAGGGAGACCTGCTTTTCCTCCCTGGAGACTCGTGCCATTGACTAGACCTGCAAGGCCTTTTTAAAGATCTTGGTTCTTCTGGTCTAGTTGGTGTGGAAGTTATCTAATGTGGACAGCAGCTGCATGTGCAATAGATCCACCTCCTTCCACGTGGGCCTACGAAGACATGGCCTCGACCAGGCCTGAGCTCCTGCAGAGTGTACCAGAGGTAAGACTCAATTGTTGTTCCTAGTTTACCGGGGAAAACTTCAAAATTTTGGAGGCAAAAGCTCTTTAATTCCTTGACTATATATAAACACCTGGTTGTTTGTGCAGAAGGGAGTGGACACACTGTGAGTCATAAGATAACTACGGAGCTGGGATTTGAACCCTAGCGTCCTGACTCTTGGCCATGCAATTCTGTGCCCTTTTGGTGCCTTGTACACTGGTTTATGTCGCTTCCAAAGTTCTAAAGGACAGGAGAGACTGTTTGGCTAGAAAGGCAGGTCAACAATTCCCTGGGACCTCGGACAAGTTTCTATTCCTGGCCACTTCCCCCGCCCCCTGGCAGTTGACGTGTCTGGAATCCCAGCTCCGCCCCAAGTGGGGGCCAGGCCCCTCCTCCGGACTAATTTTAAATCAAACTCGGTTTTCCCGGATTGGTTCAACATCAAAACAAAGGGGAGGAGAGATACTTGCTGAAGGCATCCTCAAACCCCTGAAGCAGCTGGCTGGTTTATGGGTTCTGGACACGTGTCTGGCGGCCGTGGTGCCTGGGGCTGTTAAAACCAGCCCACAGACTGTGCCAGGCAAGTAATAAAGCAGTGACTACGGTGCAAGGGTGGCATAATCATCGTCACAATAACAGCTCTAATTATGCTATAACTACCATCTGCCTCCGCCCTGGCTTTTGCCCTGACTCACTCGACAGCACGCCAGCTGTCGGGAAGAAACTGAGGCAGAGGTGGAGCCAGCAGGTTGTCAATTGCCCTGAATTTTAACTTGTTGTCTGGGATCCGCGCTGAGTGGTCAAACCCAGTTTGATTCTGATATGAGCCCTTTGCCTCCGGTGATTGTCCTCAATATCAGGCCGCAGGGCTTTCTTACTGCCCTTAGAAAAGGAGCCGCACGCAGCGCAGGGAATGGGATACGGACTACAACTCCCTTAGGGTTTTGCGCGCAAGGCGCGCTTGCTACCCACGCCCCCAAAACCACCTGCAGTCCTTGCGTAGTGATGCTTCCTGGGAATTGTAGTTCAAGCTCATAGTCTTTAGCACTAAATCTTAGGCCCGCGAACTCGGTATCCCTTGGTGCCCTGCGGCTTTTTCTGACGCGACCGGGAGGTCAGGGTAGGCCAGGGGCGTGGCCTGCGCTGGGCCACACCCCGCTCTCCTCCGGCTGGCCCGACGCGGCGGTGGCAGTAGGGGCGGTGGCAGTGGCGGGGGGGAGGGGGTCGGGCGGGGGGCTGGTGGCAGCAGCGGATGGACTCGCGGGTATCGGAGCTGTTCGGCGGCTGCTGCCGGCCCGGAGGAGGCCCGGCCATGGGCGGAAACCTCAAAGCTCGGGGGGCCGGCGGTAGCAGCAGTTGCGGGGGCCCAAAGGGGAAGAAGAAGAACGGAAGGAACAGAGGAGGTAAAGCCAACAACCCTCCATACCTGCCCCCAGAGGTGAGCACCTGAAAAATTGGCGGGGCACAGGGAACTACTCTTTCCGGTCCCCGAGACTCCAGGGAGGCGGGACAGAGATAATTAATCCCCCTTTCCGGTGTCAAGACCCCAGGGAGGAAGGACTGGGGAAGAGAACCTCTCCTCCTGTCTCAGGACCCCTTAGAAAAGGGGGGCGTCAAGACTAGACGATTCTCTTCGGTGTCAGGACCTCGGGAAGGGACTGCCCCTTTCACTAACAACCTTTGGAGAAGTGAGGTCGGGGATCCCATCCCCCTGAGAGTGGGAAAGAAGCCTAACTGGGATTAGAAGGCTAGCAGAGTAACCACCGCTTTTCTAAACTTGGTCCACAGGGAGGGGAGTATTCGGGACTAGAGCAATGTGTTCCTTCGCGACGCCCTCGGTACTCACACACACAAAACAGAACAGTTAGACATAGCCCTCTGCCTTTCCCTTGTCCTGTTGGGGCGTGGAGACAGAGAAGAGCCCCCATATGCTCCATGAGTCCTTAAAGCAAAGAAGACCACCTTCCTTCTTCCTCTTTATATAGGAGAACCCAGCACTCAGGAAGCAGAGGCAGGAGAATTTCTCCTAGTTCCATGCCAGTCTGGTCTACAGAGAGAGTTCCAGGGCAGCCAGGGATACCTTGTTTCTGAAAACAAAACAAACAAAAGATAGAAGGACCCAAGGTGGGAAGGGCTTCAAATAGTGGTTATCAGACTTTAAGTGTTCGCCAGAGTTATCCAGATTGCTGTTCTGTTCACAGAATTTCTGATCCACTAGGTGAGGGATGGGCCTGAGAATTTGGCATTTCTTTTGGTTTTGTTTCCCCTTTGGTTTTTCCAGACAGGGTTTCTCTGTGAAACAGCGCTAGCTGTCCTGGAACTAGCTTTTGTAGACCAGGCTGGCCTCGAACTCACAAAGATATTCCTACCTTTGCCTCCCGAGTGCTGGGATTAAATGCATGCACCACCACCACCCAGCAAATTTGGCATTTCTTACACTATAATGTTGTTGGTCTCAGAACCACACTTTGAGAACCATTGGCCTAGATTATCTTTTTTTTTTTTTTTTTTTTTTTGGTTTTTCGAGACAGAGTTTCACTGTTGCTTTGGAGCCTGTCCTGGAACTAGCTCTGTAGACCAGGCTGGTCTCGAACTCCCAGAGATCCGCCTACCTCTGCCTCCCGAGTGCTGGGATTAAAAGCGTGCACCACCACCACCCGGCCTAGATTATCTTTATACCATCTTTAAAGTCTACTATCCTAATTGTTCACCGTCAGCAGAATAGTAAAAAAGTGTCTTTGTTGATGGGGAAAGAGCTCCCACACATTCCATGGCGTTGAGATTGTGGGTAAAGACTCTTCTAAGGACTTTAAAGATGGAATGATGACAGAAAGGGAAATAGAAAAATAAAATGGCCAGAGAGGAAGAATGCAGAAATAGAGAAGGGCACTATGAGAAGATGTCACAACTTTGTGACAAAAGTACCGGGGGTGGGTGGGGTGAGGCAGGTGTGTGTAGCACATAGCCCAAAAGGTGGCAGCTCTGAGAGAGCCTATGATGGGATTGTTCAGAGTTTCGCCTCAACTGAGGCAGGAACAGGGGAAAAAGCCATAGTAAGTTCAGTTTATGACATCTGTCCCTTTAATAAATTTCTTTTCTTTTCTTTCTTTTTTTTTTTAAAATGTAAGCTCCACTTGGGAGGCAGAAGCAGGTGGATTTCTGTGAGTTCGAGGCCAGCCTGGTCTACAAGAGCTAGTTCCAGGACAGGAACCAAAAACTACAGAGAAACCCTGTCTCGAAAAATCAAAAAATAAATAAATAAATTTATAATAAATAAATAAAAATAAAATGTAAGCCCCAACTTTGGAGTTTTACTCCTCTCCTACCTGGGCCTCCTATGTCAGTGAGTTTGCAGTGACCAGTGCTGAGCTCACACTTTGGCGCTGGCCCAGAGTCCCTTGTAATCTCTTACACTTGATGGCATCAGCTGAGAGGGAGGGGCAAGAAGGAAGTGGTGGTGTCTACTAGATGAGTGTCAAAGAAAGGCAGCAACAGCCTGAACCCAGAAAGAAAACGAAACCAAAACCAGAACACCCAGACTGGCCAGCAGTGTCAGCTGTGGAGGTTGGGGAGGAAGAGGTGATCTTGCATCTAGAAAGAACACACAAATTCCGTCCTTGGATGAGTGGGTGGTTTGCTGGATCCTTACAGCCTTTCCTCAGAGGCTACCTGGGAGCATGGGCAGGGGCCACCTGGCTTGCCTTACATGCCCGAGGTCATTGGGGATTGAGGAAGTAGGGATTGGGGCTGAACAGGGTGTGCTAACTGTTTCCTGTTTCTTTTTAGGCTGAAGATGGCAACATCGAATATAAAGTGAGTCTTAGGTTGGGGAGGAAATGGGATAGAGTAGTTGCCCTAGTCAGTATAAGGTGATTTCTCTGCTATCCTTCCCACTCCACGCTGCATGGTCATCATGCTGGGCTCTCTGAACCCCACTGTGTCAGGGGGGAAATCACTGCTAGTATGTTCAGGGGTAAGGGTTTGGTTTTTTTAAGATTTTTAATTTGTGTATGTGTGTGTGTGTATAGGTATGTACTTCTGAGTACCAGTATCTCAGAGGTCAGAATAGGGTGTCAGATTCCCCTTGAGCTGTCATTTCAGGCACTTGTCAGCCCCTGACCTGAGTTCTCTTAACCACTGAACCATTTCTCCATTCCCAGGGGCAAGGGTTTTAAGTGGAAAAGAAAGGTGCTGGTTACTGTAGCAGGACAGGTAGGGACCACATTTAGAGTCTGGGAGGAGCACCCTGCTTTCTTCTTCTCATGATACCACATCTGTCCCAAGCTGAAGCTGGTGAATCCATCCCAGTACCGCTTTGAACACTTGGTGACGCAAATGAAGTGGCGGCTCCAAGAGGGACGCGGTGAGGCTGTCTACCAGATTGGGGTAGAGGACAATGGGCTGCTGGTGGGGCTGGCTGAGGAGGAGATGCGGGCTTCCCTCAAGACCCTGCACCGGATGGCAGAGAAGTATGCTTCCTTTTCCCCTCTCCCCTACTTTAGGGAGGACCCATCATATCCAGCCAGCCAGGTCCAGAGGGACTGGGGTGAGGTGGGTTCCTCCTGTAGCAGTCTCCTGACAGGGGCAGAGTGAGTCCGGTTGTTGCGCTCATCTCACTGTGCCTAGACTCCCCACTCCTTTTGATTTAAGATGCTTGTTTCAAAAGAAGTGTGTGTGTGTGTGTGTGTGTGGCGGGGGGGTAGGAAGTTCAGTGAGGTGTCAGGACCTCTGTGGTCAGAGCCAGACTGGAATAGGGGAATAATGTGAAATATGGCAGCTGTGGCTTCTCTGTGACAGGGTTGGGGCAGACATCACTGTTCTCCGGGAGCGAGAAGTGGATTATGATAGTGACGTGCCCCGGAAGATCACTGAGGTGCTGGTGCGAAAGGTTCCTGACAATCAGCAGGTGAGTGCCCATGCTCTCCTCCCAGCAAAGGCTGTGTTGCTAGGCTTTCCACTGGCCTAGGCTCCTGAGGGGGTGCTCCAGGGAGTATGAGAACCTTAACCTTCAGTGTGAGGTGAACTCACCTCTGCCACATTCCTCACAGTTCCTAGATCTCCGCGTGGCAGTCCTAGGGAATGTGGACTCGGGGAAGTCGACCTTGCTTGGAGTCTTGACCCAAGGAGAGCTGGACAACGGGCGGGGCCGAGCCCGGCTCAACCTTTTCCGCCACCTGCATGAGATTCAGTCTGGCCGAACCTCCAGCATCAGCTTTGAGATCCTGGGCTTTAACAGCAAGGGAGAGGTGCATGGGATCAGCGGGACCCAGTGGGGCCAGACTCTGAGGATGGGCTGGTAGAGGTGAAGGCAGAGGCTGGGGGCAGGGTGCGGAGACCTCTTGGAGAAGTCTGAGGGTACTGTGAACAGTTCTTTCCTTCTTAAAAACTAAGTGAGAATCTACGGAGTGAATAGAAAATGGGCTAGGGACTAGACTAGGTCCTGGTGACTTCTGAAGGGTTGGGGAGGTCACAGGGACACTGAGAGCCCTGGCCCTGGGCTAGGTGGTGAATTACAGCGACTCACGGACTGCAGAAGAGATCTGTGAAAGCAGCTCCAAGATGATCACCTTCATCGACCTGGCGGGCCACCATAAATACCTGCACACCACCATCTTCGGCCTCACCTCCTACTGCCCTGACTGTGCCCTGCTCCTTGTCAGTGCCAACACTGGAATCGGTACGAGATACTGAGCAGAGGGGCAGGGCAAAGGGAGGAGCTGACTCTCTTCTGCCCTGAGCCCCCTCAGAGCTGGGAGCAACACCAACTCTTCCTTTTCCTTCCTCCCAAATTCTCTCTCCTGCCACCTGCCTCTTTTCTATGAGGTAGCCGGCACCACACGGGAACATCTGGGGCTGGCCTTGGCCCTGAAAGTGCCCTTCTTCATCGTGGTCAGTAAAGTGGACCTGTGTGCTAAGACCACAGTGGAGAGGACAGTACGCCAGCTGGAGCGGGTCCTCAAGCAGCCTGGCTGCCACAAGGTCCCTATGCTGGTCACCTCTGAGGACGATGCTGTCACTGCTGCTCAGCAATTTGCCCAGTCACCCAAGTGAGCCTGCCTCTCACCCTCAAGCCTTGATGGACAGGGAAGGCTGCCACAGGTCCAGGAGCATGGTGTCCCACCTCTAGGGCCAGATCCATTGTAGTTCATTTCTTTGCCTTTTTCAGCTTGGGATTGTGGGAGGGAGCTATGTTTGGGCCCTTGAAGACGTTAACTGTCCACATTCCCTGACTTGCTCACAGTCAGAAGGGGCCTCTGGCTACTGTTTCCTGTTAAGACTGTTCCTACACATTTGTCTCTCCACAGTGTCACGCCTATATTCACGCTGTCCAGTGTGTCTGGAGAGAGTCTGGACCTTCTTAAAGTCTTCCTGAATATCCTGCCTCCACTCACCAACAGCAAAGAGCAGGAAGAGCTTATGCAGCAGCTGACAGAATTCCAGGTAGTTGATCCAACAAACAGGAGCCAGGGGCAGGGCAGGGCCAGCCCAGTTCTGACAGCCTGAGCGTATTTACAAGCTTGGGTCTACAAGCCCTAGTGGCAGGACATTGACAGAGTTTTCTTTGGCCCTAGGTGGATGAAATCTACACAGTCCCAGAGGTGGGGACTGTGGTTGGAGGAACACTGTCCAGGTGACTGCCTTGTGTTACTCGTCCTTGCCTGTGTACCCCTTTACTTGAAGACCTCTTGCCTGAAGCAGGCCCTGGGTTGGGCTGAGCTCATGCACAGAACGTGGGATCCTAGTACTCTTGGCTTATGAGGGAACAATGGCATTGCTGCTTTAGGGGACTCTCCAGGTCCCGAGTCTATGGTCATGGGCTCTAGGAAGAAGCAGTGCATTCACCTAGCATCTCAGAGCAGGGAAGTGAGGAAGCACAGCATAAAGCCCAAGGATGTGACTTGTTTAGTGAGCTGGTGTTAGCCAAGCCACAGGCTCTGCTGGCATTCAGAATCTAAACGCTAGACTGAACAAGGCAGTCATCTCCCTACTTCCAAGCTGGAATTTAGGGTTCTTTTGCCTTAATTCGAGGGCGAGTGTATTCTGAGTGCCCCTAACAGAGAAGCCAGAGGGACCTATGCTGACATTGTGTTACTTGCTGTCTGGGCTGCAGTGGGATCTGCCGTGAGGGTGACCAGCTGGTGGTAGGCCCAACAGATGATGGCTGCTTCCTGGAGCTGAGAGTGTGCAGCATCCAGCGCAATCGCTCTGCCTGTCGTGTGCTGCGAGCTGGTCAGGCTGCTACACTAGCCCTCGGAGACTTTGACCGTGCACTGCTTCGCAAGGTGAGGTGAACAGGTGGGTTGGAGAGGGAATACAAGTGTCTGAAAGACTGGCTATTGAAACCTAAGGAAACATGGTGGTCTCTAACTTGGGAGTGTAGGCCTGGCTATATAGACTATTGAAAGGGTTAGGATACTCAAAACACAGGTACCATGGTACCATGGCCTTCTGAGGCTTTTCCCTGGAGGCATATAGAAGAAAAGGGGGTTCAGGAGTTCTAAAGTGTGCAGAATGTCTGGAAATGGAGTCTAACGCCAGGTCTGCCCTTCTTGGATCTGGCTTGTGTCTCCCTGGCTGTGCCTCCCCAGGGCATGGTGATGGTGAGTCCCGAGATGAATCCCACCATCTGCTCAGTGTTTGAGGCAGAGATAGTCCTGCTGTTCCATGCCACCACCTTCCGGCGGGGATTCCAGGTGACAGTACATGTGGGCAACGTACGTCAAACAGCAGTGGTGGAAAAGATCCACGCAAAGGTGAGAGCCACCCAGCCATGTCTCCATTTTTTGCAAGGATACAGGAGGGAGCCCTTGGCTTACACTTTACACATTACACTTGGCTTAGAGTTGCCTGATCCCATAAAGGGAACAAAGCCCATACAGGAAGGGTAGCAGCCCACCTGGGGACTTCAAGGGTGGAGCCAAGGCTGACAGGATGGGATGAGAGGCATTGGCCAGGGCTGTGACCACTTTTCTCCTGAAGGACAAGTTGCGGACAGGGGAGAAAGCAGTAGTACGTTTCCGCTTCCTGAAACACCCAGAATACCTGAAGGTGGGCGCCAAACTGCTGTTCCGGGAGGGTGTTACCAAGGGCATCGGTCATGTCACGGATGTGCAAGCCATCACAGCAGGAGAAGCCCAGGCCAGCATGGGCTTCTGAGTACTCAAAACAGCTCTACTGCTGTCGCTACAATAATAAGGTGACTTCCGGCCATGCTGCCCACCGTCGGCGGCTCTGTGTGTTCCTAGGCTAGGCAGATTAGTGTCTGCTGCCACTTGCTTCCTGCCACCCTCTGGAGAGGTGTCAAGCTTGGCGTGGTCAGGGAGGGGCAGTCCTGACGGAGAAGACAATTCAGGGCAGTTCTCAGCAGCTGTGTACCCCCTGGTTGGCTCATTAACCCTGGCAGCTGCATGACCTTGTTGACTGGACGCCGCTCTCAGGACTGGGCATGACTCACCAGTGTGACCTCTGCACTTCAGGAATTGTCATACCTGGGTTGGCCCTGGAAAGTACTTCTTACACCTCCTCTCAGGGCCACGTGAGTTCCCTTCTCCACCTGACTGGATGAAAGGCAGTGCCCCTCACTGGAACCCAGGGACGGAAGAAATGGCACAGAGACCATGAAAGACTGTGTTCCTACCCTGTGTTGAGTCCTGATGCATATTTCTGGCTTTATTTCATTGTCCTTTACTCAAGGGCCCTTTGCCCAGATCCTCCTGTTATAGGCCCCACTTGGTGCTATTTGTGGTGCTGGCCTAGGCGTGGGGCTGCCAAGCTAAGACTTGGCACACTGAAGGCCAGCTGCATGTCAGTTTCTCCTCTCAAGTCATCTGTTGGTTTTCATACTAGATCAAGTACTCTGTTTCCTTTCCCAGACTGGTAGCTGCAGGACCTTGACCCACAGTTATGTATCCTGACATCCTCATCCCCATTCCTGCTCCCACATTAATTTTTTCTTGTTTTAGTACTCTGTAGTGCTGGGAACCAGGAGGAAAGGGAAGGATGTCATTCTAGGCATGGACTCCCTCCTTTCCCTTTGTTAGCATCCTGGGTTCCCATGAACTCAGGGATTTGTTGGCTGAAGATTCTCTGCACATGTGTATATATATATGTACATATATTTAAATACACATATATATTGTACAGAATAAAAATGTTTTATTGGATATTCTGTGCTTATACTTAAGACAAAGGTTCCGCCTCCACAACTGGGTTCTCCTCCAGGATTACAGACAAGTGACTCCCTACCATTGGTGAAAGAAGTCATCCCTTATCTCATTGGCCATTCTTTTCCTATCTCCATAGGATCAGCATTCTGTGTGTTCTATTTTGCTTCATTCTGCAAGTGAGCAGAGTGGAGAGGCCTTTTCAGCTCAAATAGTTAGCTGCACTGCGCCTGCCAGTGTTCACTAGGAGGAGCCCTCTCCTCAGAGTACCAGCTGTGCAGGGGTGAAGACTCAGAGGGGAATGGTAATCCGGTCCTCACACTTCTTTTAAGCCTAGGTTCTTGGAGCATCGAGGGCCACGTAAGCTTGGCCTTTCCTATTTCTGTGTTCAGACTATCATAGATTTTAGAGTTCATGCTAACCAGATACCACCATTGAGCTCTATTCCCAGCCTATCCCATATTAAGTAGGGTCTAAGGCTAAAGACTACTGCAAAAGTAGGAAATCTATTTTGAATACTAATCCTGGCAAAGCAAATAATACATGTGGTCCAAAGCCTTATGCAGCATTCTGCCACTGGAGTTTTATTTTTTGAGATAAGTTTCTAGCCCAGGCTGGCATCAGACTATAATTGAGGATGACCTTAAACTTTTGATCCTTCTACCTCTCAATTGCTGGGGTTACAGACACGACTCATACCTGCTTCTATCCCATGCTAAGGCTCAAATGTAGGTCTTCTGAATTTTAGGCACCTGCTGAGCTGTATCCTCCAGTATTATATATATAGTACTTTTAGACAGGCTCTTGGCTCTGTGGCCTTAACTCACAGTAGTCCTACCTTGCCTTCTTCAGCTACGGTTACAGGTATGGGCCACCATATCTGATTTTTTTTTTATAGATTTATTTATTATGTATGCAACATTCTGCCTCCATGTATGCCCACATTCCAGAAGAGGGCACCAGATCTCATTACAGATGGTTGTGAGCCACCATGTGGGTGCTGGGAATTGAACTCAGGACCTCTAGAAGATCAGCCAGTGTTCTTAACCACTGAGCCATCTCTCCAGCCCCCTGATTTTTTTTTTTAAATAACCATTGGTAGCTGAGCATGATGGTTGGACCTCTGAGTTCAAGGCCAGCCTGGTCTACAAAATGAGTTCTAGGACAGCCAGCGCTATACAGAAAAAACCCCATCTGGAAAAACAAAAACCAAAAATTGCCATTGGCTTAACATACTACTAAGAAGCCTGTGGGTAGACTGCCTCCTGTATTAAAAGCTGTGAGCAGTGAGGAAGGCAAGGTCACCTTGTAGCACAATGGTGCTTTCCCAGCACTGAAGAAGGCCTGCTGTCTGCTCTCCTATAGACTGTGCGCAACAGGGCAGGGCTGCCCAGGACAAGGTATACTGCTGGCTTTGCCTTCCATTGGTCCACTAGCCACCCTCCACCTGACCTCCAGCTTATCTCTAGAGATCAAGTGACACCTAAATTTCTGCTACAGCGCTTCTGTCTTTTGAGACAAGGTCTCACTGAATTATCCAAGACCACCTGGAGCTTAACTCCAGATCCTCCTGCCTCCACCTCCAGAATCCTAGGATTACACATTGTCACATCTAGATTTATTCTTCTCTTTTAAAATGTCATACTAAGCAAGTACTCTACCAATAGTTTACACCCCCAATCTCTACTCCCTTCATGTAGCCCAGGTTGCCCCAGACTTGCTATCTAGCCAGTCAGGATGATTTTAACTCCAGATTGATTCTCCTTCCTTTACCCTTTAAAGTGTTGGGATTCCAAGCATGTACAAAACACCTCGCCACACCTTATTTTTCTCTACGACTACTCCTTGCAGTCATCCAACTGCAACCAAAAGGAGATGACAGTTGCATAGGTACATTTGTATACACATACGATTCCAACACACAGAAAACTGAAGTAGGAGGATCAGAGTTGTGAAGACCGTTTAGCCTAGCCTACCCACCCCAATGTCACAGTTACCAGTACATTAACAGAACATTTAGAGGAAATAAAAGTGTGCAAGGCAGGTCCTCAAAGAGTACATTTTTATTTTCCTAGTGTGGGCAATCATATAATTTTTATTACATACATCAACCAATAATCAAGAACATACTATGTGTAAGGCACTGCCAGAATTCTTGCCTTTAAGAAGCTACTGACCCAGCTAGGGAAAAGCCACAGTAAATTCAAGGGAAAGGTCAATTCCTGCTAAACACAGTTAACTTTAAACCTTCCCCTGAAGTAAAATACAAAGGCACAATTTATAAATATGGAAAATGAAGTTGGTTTGTATTTAGTATGGGAAGAGCAGTGTGTACTATCTTCCTACTCATTTAACCCACTACCTGGTTTTGCATATAATTCAAGATCATATAAGAAAAGCCTAACACCTGGGTGGCTAAGGAAGACTGCGTGTCTCATTAAAAGGATTATTTATTAAATCCATTACTTTAGCCTTTTGGCTAACGTACTGTTTTGTTTTATTCCCACTCCAGTACTGGGAATTGAACACAGACAGGGTGTTCCACCACTGAGTTATATCCCCATTCCCATTTTCCCCCCATTCTGTTCCAATTTCAAGTTAGGACTTTGTTTTTGTTGTTTTTTGAGGAGGGGGTCTTTTGGTTTTTGTGAGACAGGGTTTCTCTGTATAGCCCTGGCTGTCCTGGAATTGGCTCTTATAGACCAGGCTAGTCTTGAACTCACAGAGTTCTGCCTGCCTCTGCCTCCTTAGTGCTGGGATTAAAGGCGTGCACCATCACCGCCTGGCATGGGGGGGTTATTAGGAGTTACACCCCTAAATATATCACATATGGTCTTTAGTTTTATAGATGAGTGAGAAAGCTCAATATTGAAGGAGTTTGCCCAGGCTCCTTACACCTTTTACGACACCGTCTCCCTAAAGACATTAAAAACATTTTGATCAGAAACAGGATCAGGATCCCACTGGAATAGAGAAACCTAATTTTGTATTAACAATTTCATAGATTCCCTTGAGAATCGCTCAGTTACACCTAACTATTGTAAAGTTCTACAAGCCGGAGGGCAGCATTAATGTGTCAATGGCTTAAAAAATGATTCCAGTGTCTGCATGCCGTGGAGCCTAAGCCGTTTATTACTGGAAGCCAAAGGACTCTTGGGATTTCTTTTGCCCTGAGGAGACATTGCAGGAACAGTGTGGGGTTTTGAAGTACAAGGCTGCAAAAAAGACTTCTGCAACTCCAATGCAAAATGGTAGTCTATGTGTTCTGGCATGTCCCACACTGGGACCAGCGAGTCACACTTCTCACAGAGCATTCGGTCCTCAGCTGCACTGTGGGCCACCTCCTCAGAGTTGTAAACTGAAGAATTAAGCATGTTTGGACTGTTCCCAGCCACATCCTTTTCTGTAGAAATTGCTTTAGAAGACAGTGGCTTCAACACTCTTTCATAAAGGGGACCACCATCTGCACACTCTGTGGGAAAATAGCTTGATATCGCTTCCGAGTCCTTCTGTGGAGAGTGAGGAGCTGAAGGACTATTAAGCTGTGTTTGCTGTGATAACAGCCTCTTCTGCTTGAAGAAGGGCTCGATTCCTGCAGTCCGGCTGCTTTGGAACGGTAGTGCGGGCTTGACTGGTGACTTGTCTGTGGACGTGTTGAGAGGAGCAAGGGAAGTCTCTTTCACTGTCTGCTTTTTGGCAGCCTTTTGAAAAAAAGACTCCAGAGAGGTGGCTGGCTTTCTAGATGTGGGCAAAGCTGCACCAGTTCCCTGGGTCTTAGTTTCAGAGCTGGCAGTTGGCACCTTTGACTGACAGCTTGAGTCACTGCTCAAGAAGACAGTGATATCTGTGCGAGATGAAGGGGCAGAGGCAGAGAACTTGGTGGCACAGAGGAAGAGCATCGTGAGGGGAGGGGACCTGTGTACAAAGTAATGGAACAAGGACATTACCAAGTCACTGTTTTAAGAGCCTAGATTTTATTAATGAATGACAAGTTCTGGTTCTACATGAAAGGAAATTCTATTACTCCCCCCCACCCCCTTTTCAAGACAAGGTTTTTCTGTAACTTTGGAGCATGTCTTGAAACTCGCTCTGAAGATGAGGCTAAGACGAGGCTGGCCTCGAACTCACAGAGATCCACCTGCTTCTGTCTCCTGAGTGCTGGGATTAAAGGCTGGCATTGAACTCAGAGATCAGTCAGACTTTGCCTCCTAAATGGTGAGATTAAAGGTGTGTGCCACCACACCTCGCTTGGGGCTACACAAATTTTATTCAAGACAACAACGGGAGAAATAAGCAAATCACAGCTCAGGGTCATCCCCAGTTGGCTCAGGGGGTGGCACTTGCCACCAAACTGGATGGCCTGAGTTTGGTTTGTAGAACCAACTCAGAGATTTCGCAAGTAGTACACAAACTACAACACATATACACACAAGATAAGTGGGAAAAAATTCTTATCCTAATCCATAACTCTAGAATTTTTCAAGATGAAATTCCCTATCAAGCTTTTGGTTTCCAGTCTCGGTCTGGTCTGCAGTGAGCTCCAGGACAGCCAGAGTGGTCACACAGAGAACTCTGTCTCGAGAAATACAACCAAAGGGAGAAACATTTCAAGAAATTTGTTGATTTGTTGTATTATGTTTTACATATTTATTTACTCATTATGCTTTCCTAAAGTTCTTATGAAAAATCTGAAGGTGTAGCTTAGTAGTAGAACACTTGCCTCGCATGTTCAAGGACCTAGGTTTAATCTTCAGGATCCAGACTATTGCCAGGCAGAGGTGGCCATGCTTTTAATCCCAGCACTTCAGGTATGTGATAGTCCTGGCCTGTAACCTCAGTACTTGGGAGATGGCGGCAAGAGCATCAGAAGTGTAAAATCCAGTGTGTGCTGGCACACGCCTTTAACCCCAGCACTTGGGGAAGGGACAGAGGCAGGTGGAGTTCGAGGCCATCCTGGTCTATAAAGCGAGTTCTAGGAAAGTCAGGGCTGCGCAGCAAAACCCTGTCTCCAAAACCAAAACAAACAAACAAAAGATGTACATAGTCCTCTCTAGCTACTTGCCTGGAATACAGGAGTCCCTATCTTAAAAAAAATTCCTGATAATCTCAGGACATAAAAAGCTTAATATTAATATTGTTACAGGCAGTCATTTCCCTGAAGGCAGCATGCTGGCACTAGTTCATGTTGTCTTCTAGCTACTACTACACCCTTGGGTCCCAGAATGTATCAAGTGTAGGAAAAACAAACAAAAACTCTGTGAGTGAACTTGCTTTCTTCTCACCTTCCTTAGCCCTTGATCACCACCCCCCCCCAAATGAGGTGTGGCTAGTCAAGTCACAAGCTACTTCAGATGTTTGTTTTTGGTTTTTCGAGACAGGGTTTCTCTGTGGCTTTGGAGCCTGTCCTGGAACTCGCTCTGTAGACCAGGCTGGCCTCGAACTCACAGAGATCCACCTGCCTCTGCCTTCTAAGTGCTGGGATTAAAGGCATGCGCCACCACTTCCCGGCCCTTTTCTTAAAAAACAAACACACACACACAAACTAAAAAAACAAAAACAAAACAAAACAAAACCAAACAAAAAAAAGGAGCCTCACCACTCAGTTTGGACTCCAGAAGTATTACAGTTCCTGATGGCAGCAAATGCATCCTGGCTCATTTTATGAGCATCATAGCGAGTGAGGGCACAGCAACGGCGCAGGCTGCTCAGACGTTTGTCTCCTTGAAAACGAATACTGACAACCAACTGAGTGGCCACCCTGTCATTCTGTGGAAAGTAAAGGATTGAGACCAGAAATCGTTACTAAGACCATCTGTAGGATAATACAATAATTTGGAAATTCAATTTAAAATCCAAGAATAGGGCTGAGCATGGTGTACTCCTTTAATTCCAGCACTGGGAAGCAGAGGTAGATGGATCTCTGTGAGTTCAAAGTCATCCTGGTCCACATAGCAAGTTCCAGGTAACCCAGTACTTACTGCATAGTAAGACCCTTCCTTTAAAAAAATTATTTATTTACTTATTTATTTATTGGTCTCTTTTTTAGTAGACAAAAAAAATGAGGCTATTCTAGTACCTATTTATATAAAATACAAACGTATACTTAACACCTACTAAGGATATATTTTCAGTACTATAAAGGATACAAAAAATACAGAACATAGACTATAGTAAAATTTCTAATAAAAATCTGACTACAGGATTTCACAAAAAAGAATTTGTGCTATTTCTAGACATAAGAAGCATATATGAGGGCTGGAGAGATGGCACAGCGGTTAAGAGCACTGACTGCTCTTTCAGAGGATCCGGGTTGCATTCTCACAGCTGTAACTCCAATTCCAGGGGGATCTGAAACCCTCACACCACTGTACATAAAAGTAAAATTAAATAAATTATATAAAAAAAGAAGCATGCGTGAGATCTTGGATTTGATCCTCAGCACTAAAACAAGAAAAAAGGAAAAAAGAAAACAACGTAGAATACCTCTAGAGACGGCAGACTCTTCAGTCAAGTTTGAGCATCTGGATACTACACCCAGCAAACAGAAATAAATCATTATGTAGAGTATGTAAGATCAAAAGTCTATGTAAGGCTCGTTTTCAAAGTCAGACTAGCAAAAATACCCAGAAACTCCATGAGTCAAGAGCACAACCCGGGGGTGGTTTATAAAACATAGTTATAGAGGTTTGCATCTTGAAAGAATAGATTATAAAGGATAATTTGAGTTCTGTAATTATAACTGGATGTAATGTATGCCTAGAGATGCAAGAGAAAACTAAAGCTTAGACCCTCATGATCTTATTTTTTTTTTATAGGCGTGCGGTGTGTGTGCGTGCTGTGTAGGGTATATATGCCCATGCATGGACTCATGTGGCTCCAGAGCAGGACATGACATGTCTTCCTGCAGTGCTCTCAGCGTTACTCCCCGAGGTCAGGGTCTCTCACTGAACTGCAGCTTGCCTTTTCCTTTCTAGGCTGTCAGCCTCCAAGCTTCCATGATCCTTTGGTCCCTGCCACTCACAGTACGAGGGCAAAGCCTAACATTCGTCTAAGGAAGATGCATAAATGGTCAATACACCACATGAAAATAGTTGGGTGTGGTGGTGGATACCTTTAACCCGGCACTCCAGAGGCAGAGGCGGGCAGATCTCTGTGAGTCAAGGTCAGCCTGGTCTACAGACTGAGTTATATGAAAGCCAGGACTAAACAAGGAAAGCCTGACTCAGAAACAAAACCAAACAACCAAAACACCCACATAAAAATAGGTTTAGCTATCAGATTAAGCATCATACAAACTAAAACTGGAACAATACAGAGAAGATCAGCGTACCCTTGAATATGGGAAATTTGTGCTTCATTAAAAAAGGAAAAAAGTAAACAAAAATCAATGAGTCAGCTCAAGAGATGCTTCAGTGGTTAAGAGTGAATGAATATAAATCAAGGAAGACACATGCCTTTAATCCCAGCACTCAGGAAGCAGACAAGTGGATCTCTGTGAGTTCGAAGCCAGCCTGGTCTACAGAGTGAGTTCCAGCACAGCCAAAGATACAAAGAAACCCTGTCTTGAAACACCCCCTACCCCCACCCCCAAAAAAGAGTAAATATAAATCTAGCCTAGGACCAGAGTTCAGTTCCTAGCATCCTCATCAAGTGGTACACAACTGCCTGTAACTTCAGTTCCAAGGGATCCAATCTTCTGGCCTCTGCAGACACCTGCACTCACGTGTATGTACACGTCTGAATTCCCCAAATGATTGTTTATAAATGTTTCTTTACATTTAAAGGGGGCTATGCTGTAGAGATGGATACTTTGCATTGGTATAGATCTTGGTTTGATACAAATTTAAGGTCAATTTTGTTATATTGTGTATGTGCATTTCTGCTCTTGATTAAGGTATTGTGTTTGTACAGCTTATTTAAAAATATAATGTATAATTAAAAAATACGTTAATAGACAATCAGGTTTTCTAGATAGAGAGATATATTTCAGTTAGACAGGGATTCTTCAAATCTTTCAAAAGACATTGAAATGTTTTTTTTGTTTTTTTTTTTTGGTTTTTTCGAGACAGGGTTTCTCTGTGGCTTTGGAGCCTGTCCTGGCACTAGCTCTGTAAGACCAGGCTGGTCTCGAACTCACAGAGATCCGCCTGCCTCTGCCTCCCAAGTGCTGGGATTAAAGGTGTGCGCCACCACCGCCCGGCCATTGAAATGTTTTAAAAACTTAAGATTTTTCATGACAATGAGACATATCTGCCCTAGCAGCACCAATAACTTCAAGAGAAAGATGGGTACCAAAGGAGCTCCTAATGGAGTTTGCTAGCCATTGGGCAAGAAACTGCTCTTGCCTGGACTGCTTAATGTTATGCTGTATGAACTGGAAGTGCAGAACCTACAGAGAAATGATTGCTGAACTTGTCTAAAGGTCAGACGGTCCTTCAGGGTTCCTGCTTCATGAAAGAGTCTGCCAGACATTCTACAGGATACAGAAAAAAGTGACTGACAAACTGCCAATATAGGTGAAACTGTAAAATTTCCTGCTTCACGGAAAAGTCTGCTGGATACTATGGGCCTATAGGTTGAAGATGGGTGCCTACAACGTTACCAAAAAACTTTGGGTGACTGTCCAGACAGTGAGATGGCTCTGTCAATTCTAGAGTTTAGAGTTTTGGAAGTTGCTTACAATACACTTTCTGTTTACTTAGGTAATAGTATATCCTTCCGGAGTCTTTGATTGAGTTGAAGTATAGATATAGTTTTCTTTAGTTATGATAAAAATAAATATAAATATTGTAACTTTTTTTTTTGAGACAGGGTTTCTTTGTAGTTTTGGAGCCTGTTCTGGAACTAGCTTGTAGACTAGGCTGGTCTCGAACTCAATAGGATCTGCCTGCCTCTGCCTCCTGAGTACTGGGATTAAAGGCATGCGCCACCACTGTCCAGCTTGTAACTGTAATTCCTAATTGATGCCTGTTTTATTATGTTAAAGTTAAAACCTTCCTTTTTATTTAAACAGAAAATGGGAGGTGATGTGGGATTCCCCTCTGTATACTGAGAGTACCATTGGTTAATAAAGAAACTGTCTTGAGCCTGTGATAGGGCAGAGTAGAGCTAGGTGGGGAAAACTAAACTGAATGGGGAAGAAACAAGGTAGAGTCAGGAGACACTGTGGGAAGAGCTGGAACCTTGCCCATAAGCCACAGCCACATGGTGATATACAGATTAATAGAAATGGGTTAAATTAAGATGTAAGAGCTAGCCATTAAGAAACTAGAGCTGATAAGCCAAGCATGATTTTTTAAAATATTTATTTATTTATTTATTTTACAATATTCTGTCTGCATGCTAAGCCTGGACTATCATAAAAATATATTTATATTGGTTTTTCAAGACAGGGTTTCTCTGTGTAGTCCTGGCTGTCCTGAAAACTCACTTTGTAGACCATGCTAGCCTCAAACTCAGGGATCCACGCCTCTGCCTCTCTACCTGGACTACTATTTTAACAAACTTTTTTTTGGAAATGATCTCTCTGTGTAGCCTTGGATTCCTGGAACTCTCTCTGTAGACCAGGCTGGCCTCCAACATAGAGATCCACCTGCCTTTGCCTTCCTAGTGCTGGGATTAAAGGTGTGCACTACCATGTTGGCCAAACAAACTTTCTTAAAATTTCCTAGGCTGATGCTATTTTCTTCTTCCTTCTCCACAGGGTAAGGAGCATGTGGCATTTAAATCCCAAAGACTAATAGACAAGAAAATCTTACATCATTTCGGTCTTTGGTTAGTCTCTCCTCAAGTTCCAAGGCTAACTGCAAGAGCCACCACTGTACCTAAAAAACAAACAACAAACAAACTGAAATTAATCTTTCATTTAAGTAGACATATGGAAGCAGACAGTGGATTTGTTGCTCTAACTAGATCAGGAAGATCTCGGCACTCTGTCATCCTCTAGATGAAGATTTTCAGTCAGGTCCAGACTCTAGAGGTTGAGGCAGAAGGGTCATGAGATCATGGCTAGGTTATATAGCAAAAACTTATCTCCACAACAAGAAAAGAGAATGGCTTTAAATTACGGGGAAAGGGAAAAGAGCACATGCTGTGCAAAAATGAAGACAAGACTATGAATTCCCAGCACCCACAACACAAAGTTGGCCATAGCTGCATATGGAGCTATTATAACTCAGGACTAGTGGAACTAGACAATAGGGTTGCTGGGATTTGCTGGCTGCCAGCATAGTTTCAGGTTAACAAGAGAATAAGGCAGGGTGATAGAACAGGACATCTGAGAGCTTCCTCTGCTGTCTACATATGCGTGTAAAGGTATACACACCAACACACATGTGCAACACATAATTTGTTTAGTCACTATTACAACCCAGAATAGTCTCCAACTCTTAGTGTACTGGTTCAGCTTCCTGTGTGCTGGGATTACAGGTGCGCCCTCCTAGGCTCAGGCTCCAAGCCTTTCACCTCACTTTTCCTGCTGGTGCCATTGGGTAAATTCTATGTGGGCCAATTCCAAGGAAAAATTCCAACTGAGTGAAGCATAATATTTTAGGTTTTTGAAGTTCCTACCTACAGAAAAAGACAAGAAACTCCTCCACTGGCCATTTCAGCCAGTCCTATTTTATACTTTTCAAGATTGAAGAGGGGAAAAAATGACAAACTAGTTATTTCAACTTAAAGAAAAAGCAATTCCTATTACATTTGGTAAAATAAATTTCATCAAAATTTATAAAATAATTTTCTTATCCTATAATAAAGGTAATCATCTAACCCAGTAACTTTGCACAGCTACCAAGATCCACTCTCTCCTTAAAGAAAGGCAGTACTCTGTTGAGAAGCTTGCTTACCTGCTCCCGAGTAGCCAAAGCTGTTTTCCCTGGAAAGTTCTTGCTACAGCCAATAGTTTTAGGTAACTGCCTGGGTTTAACTGGATCATGTTCAACCCCACGGCACATGGCATACAGCCAAGATCTATAAAACCAGCAAACAACATTAAGATGAAAGCATGATCATTCTCCTTGTTTCTTCTTTGCTTCCTAGAAAGGATCTCACAGTAGTCAACTGACCTTAAATTGTGATTCTACTGGGGTTACAGATAAGAGCCACCATGCCTTGTTTTTTACCTATTTATAAACAGCATTTAACTGTGCAGCTCAGGCTGGCCTCCAGCTCATGATCCTCCTGCCCCAGCACCCTTGTTAAAACAAAATACCTACATTAGCCTTTACTCTTCTTGACAAATGACTGAGGCTAGGGAATATAGCTCAAGGGTACACCACATGGCTAACATGTACAATACCCTAGGTTCAATCCCCAGCACTACAAACAAAGAAAATTAACAGCTAGGTGTGTACTGGTATGTGTAAGGTGGAGGTAAAGGATCAAGGAGCTCAAGGCCTGTGTTACTTGAGACCCTGTCTGCTGTGGGACAATGGTCTTTACCCTGTCATTTGTATTTTAATAAAACACTGATTGGCCAGTAGCCAGGCAGAAAGTACAGGCAGGGGAATGAGAATAGAAGAATTCTGGGAAGAGGATAGGTTCAGTCTGCAGTTGTCACCCAGAGAGGAAACAAGATGAGAATGCCTCACTGATGTAAGGTACCAAGCCATAAAGCTAACACAGACAAGAATAATGGGCTAATATAAGATGTAAGAATTAATTAAGAAGCCTAAGATAATAGGCCAACCAGTTTATGATTAATGTAGACCTCTGTGTGTTTCTTTGAAACTGAATGGCTATGGGACCAGGCAGGACAGAAACCTCAGTCAACAGAATGGTGCCAATGTGGACAACTATATCCACGTAAAACCTGAGTTAAGCATGGCTTCTTCTTAGCAGCATTTTCTCAGGTAGGCTCTGTTTCTTAGAGGCAAGCATGTCTCATTTAAAAGAGGCTTCCTGACTCAGCTTTAGCTGCAAAAACCTTGCAGCTCTTTTAAATGGTCCCACCACCAAACACTTAAATGGTGTTTATGAATAGCTGACAGCATGCTTCTTGGTGGTATCAGGGACCTTGAAACTCCATAGAGTTGTGGCAGTAAACATGGCTCCCACCAGTACCTCTGCTATGAAGCTAGACTCTCAGAAAGGTAAGGAATGAGGTAGATCCAGTCTTCAAAGCCACGGCTTTAATCCTAGGCATTATAACTTGGAAAATTAAAGACTCATGTGGTCAGAAAAAGAGAGATATACAGTAATTACAGACAGATTCAGACAAAAAAAAAAAACCCTAGACAGTTTAGAGTGTGTTAAACAATATATGTAGGCTTGGGAGAGAAAAAAAAAGAATAAAGTCCTTAAGAAAGAGAGTAGTTCGGTGTGGCACACAATTTTAATCCCAACACTTGGGAGGCAGAGGCAGAGGCAGGCAGATCTCAGTGAGTTCAAGGACAGCCAAAGATACACGGAGAAACCCTGTCTCAAAAAGCCAAAAAGTAAAAATAAAATAGAGTTTAAAATAAAGTAATGTAAAGATGAAAAATACAGAGAATCTGGATACTGTTGTGTTGTCTTTGAATTGTATGACTGCTAAGGAAGGAGCAACAGCTGCTAAAAGACATTTGATTATTAATGCTGCTGGAGTAATTCAACATATGTATTTTGAAAATGCCTTGACTTCAAAATTTAAGTCAAAAGGTAAGTTACTTTGGAGAAGAGATTTTGCTTTTGTTTCCACAGGAAGTGAGAGGCTGTGGATTCATACTGAGCTAAGAAAAATCAGGTCTGATCAAGAAAGACCACCTGAGAAATTTCCAATAGAAGCAGAGTCCAGATGATCCAACATTTCAGAGGACCTCTGTTGGAGTTTCCTCTGAGTTCTGCATCCAGAACAGTTTCAAGACTGCTAGCTGAGATGATCAAGCTTCATAAAATACTCCAGTCAGGACTTGATCATAATTCTAAATCTTCTTTAGGTCCCTATAAGATTATCAGCACCTTCAATCAGCAGGAAGTAGCCTGGAAAACTGCCCACATTCCAAAAAAAAAAAAATGGACTATGGATGTTTGCCTTTGTTTAGAATGTTGGTTACAAGTTATTAGATAATGGTCAGGAGAAAAGCTAACCAAAGGAGATTCAATTCAGAGTTCTAGTTTTGAAAAAAAAAAGGGGGGGGGTTCTGTGGGACAATGGTCTGTATCCTGTCACTTGTATTTTAATGAAACGCTGATTGGCCAGTAGCCAGGCAGGAAGTAGAGGTAGGGTGATGAGGAGAATTCTGGGAAGAGGAAAGGTTTAGCCTGCAGTCACCCAGATAAGATAGAGAGAGGAAGCAAGATGAGAATGCCTTGCTGATGAAAGGTACTAAGCCATGTAGCTAACACAGACAAGAATAATAGGCTAATATAAGATGTAAGAGTCAATAAGAAGTCTGAGCTAATAGGCCAACCAGTTTATGATTAATGTAGACTTCTGTGTGCTTCTTTGGGACTGAACAGCTACGGGACCATGTTGCGGGAGGTCCTTCCGCTCCTCCAGCCTATAGCCGCTGAGATACCAGCCCATTGGGGCGTGGTCTCTCTCCCTTTAAAAAAGTGGCCACTTCCTTCTCTCTCTCTCTTCACTTCCTGCTCCGCCGGCGACTAGACTCCCTTCCTGGTTGCGCAGAGGGCTGACGGTGATCTGTAAGTTTTTTCCCCTTTAAAT
>NC_022028.1:4297181-4311700 GCF_000317375.1 Microtus ochrogaster | reverse complement strand
CTGTTTTCGTCGCGACTTGGCAACAGCGCCACCTGCTGGATAATAGGTAATATGGCAGTTTTCGTTTCCAACGAGAATTTTACTGTTCTAGTTACCAATACAATGGGATATATCATGCAAGGTTTATACCCGCCCATTGGGGCGTGGTCTCTCTCCCTTTAAAAAAATGGCCACTTCCTTCTCTCTCTCTCTTCACTTCCTGCTCCGCCGGTGACTAGACTCCCTTCCTGGTTGCACAGAGGGCTGACGGTGATCTGTAAAGTTTTTTCCCCTTTAAATAAATACTACCCTATTAATCATAATTCCAAACTGCTGTGGCATCGTTTGTGACTTACGCCTTTAGGACCAGGTGGGACAGAAACCTCAGTCAACACCTGTCTCAAAAAAGGAAAGAAAGAACCAAAGAAAGAACACTATCTCTAAAATAAAACATACCTAAGTTCTGACAGAGCTCTTACCCTTCTTAGATAGTTCTAACGTAAGACACTGGTAAGGGGAGAACTAATTCTACTTTCTAGAGCAAGTCACTATTTGCGTTCTTTGCAAAGTACCAATTAATAAGCTACCAATTCATCTTTTTGTGCTTACTAGGGCTGAAACACAAAGATTTGAGTATAACATCAGCAAAATAGCAAACATAAATGATATATTAGGACGAGCCTGGCTGTGCAGATCTTGAATTCATGTGACTTGAGCATCTGAGGCAGAAGAATTACATGTTCAAAGCCTGCCTGGACAACTTGGTAAGACTTGGATTAAAAGTAAAGGGAAAAAGCTGTTAATCTTCATAGTAGGATGCTTGTCTAGCATGTGCAAGGCCCTGGACTAAATTCCCAGTACTGCAAAAACAAACATGTAAAGAGTACATATCCAGGCTCCTATCAACTACCCAGGAATATGACAAAACTATTTTAGAGGGATTGGCCATAAAGAACGAATTATTTTACTTTTAGAATGTTTTCAGTGCTGGGTATAGAACCAGAAGCCTTGTAGCATGTTAGAAAAGTGTCCGCCAATGAATCCTATCTCAAGCCTTTCTTTTTGATCTCGAACTTGTGGTTCTGTCTCCCAAGCACTAAGATAACAGTCTACTATGTCTGGTGGAATCTAATATTCGGTATTTCTTTATTTTATTTTTTTCGAGACAGGGTTTCTCTGTAGCTTTGGAGCCTGTCCTGGAACTACTAGCTCTTGTAGTAGTTGGCCTCAAACTCACAGAAATCACCTGCCTCTGCCTCCCGAGTACTGGGATTAAAAGTTTGTGCCACCACCGCCTGGCTTTGGAATCTAATATTCTAAAGGACCAAACCATGAAATGACCTCATGAAACACAGGCTGGGTATCCTGGTGCATGTCTGTTATCTAAAAATTTGGAAGGTAGAGAGTCAAGAGGATCAGCACTTCAATGCTCCCTTTGGTTATATATCAAGCTTAAATCTGGCTTGGGCTATTTGACCCTGTCTATTAAAAGCTTTTATCTATATTGAATTTAATATCCCTATAAAGGTTATGTGTGAAAAATAATATAAACATAGGTTAAAGAGATGGATGCTCTTCCAGAGGACCCAAGTTCAATTCCCAGCACCCACATGGCAGCTCAAGACTTTCTGTGACTCCAGTTCCATGGGTTCTAACACCCTCACACAGATACACATGCAGCCAAGACACCAATGCACATAAAGTAAAAATGAAATTTAAAAAAAAAAAAAAAAAGGAAAGGAAAAATATAAACCACTTACAGGTAAGTGTGGTGGCATGTGCCTTTAATCCCAGCCATTTAAGAGGCAGAGGCAGGTTATCTCTGAGTTTCACAACAGCCAGGGCTGCACAGAGAAACCCAGTCTTGAAAAACCAAAACAATAATAATAATAATAAATATTATAAACCACTTCCTTACCCGTTCTTCTCTCCAAAGTGGTTCTGTAGCTGGGCTTCAGTGAACCGGGTCAGTTCACCCATGTACTCTACCCCAAGGATTTCAATTACAGAAGCCCCGAGTTTTCCTCCAAGACTGCGGCTAAACAATGAAGAGAAGGAATTTTTAGGTCACATTTAAATACACAGTTAACCAAAAACCAAGACATTCTATTGCTCCAAGCAGCTCTCCCAAAGATTCAGAGATTAGAGAATGTTTTCGTTCGGCAGAGTCTTACTGTACAGCACAAAGCCAAGGGCTAGAGAGCTCAGCAAGTAAAGGTGCTGATGGTTAGGGTCTGACCCCTGGAGCCGCCATCTCAATGAGTGCACCTGTACTCCCACACACATGCACACAGAGTACAAATGAAGAACTGATGACTCCTCCCTGCTGGGAGCTGGGAAGATTAACAGGAGCATAAATAAAGATTTATCATTAATTTGTTATCAAGTCAAGTATACATAAAACTTTATTTTTCCTGGTCTTGTACATTAAATTTTCAGTTGTGTTTAACCTACTGTCTGTCCTGTTTGGAGATTAAAATTCCAAACCCAGTCAGGTGTAGTGGCACATTTTTGAGGTCAGCCTACTCTACCTAGTAAGTTCTAGGACAACCAGAGCTACATAATAAGACCCTGTCTTGAAAAAAATCCCAACCAAACAAGCCCGGCAGAGGTGGTGCATGCCTTTAACTCCAGCATTGGGGATACAGAGGCAAGCAGGGATCTCTGAGTTCCAGGCCAGCCTAGTCTACAAAGTGAGTTTCAGGACAGCTAGAGCTACACAGAGAAACCCTGTCTTGAAAAACAAACAAATAAAAATTACCGCTCTAAACATTCCAAACCCAAAACAAATCTTTTCCATAGCCAGCTGGCTTTGAAGTGACCTACAACCCGTACTTGGTCTACCCTCAGTCCTTCGGGTTGAGCGTCTTCAGCAATGCGGACTATTTCATGTCTCCCTAGGTTCACTGAGAACATCTTACACTTTCCTTCTTTCTGCTAAATGTCTCCATGCTGCTTTGTCACTTCCAGTTCATAAACCTTTCTCAGATCAGTTTTATTTTCATGCCTCATTGGAGAGCAATTTGACAGAACTGAAAACCTTGACTGAGCCAGGTAAAGGGGCTTCTGTCTGTAATTACATTCAGTGAGCTGAAACAGGGGAATTAAATAGTTTTAAGTGAGTGGCATAGTGAATTCCAGGATAGCTTGGACTACAGAGCGAAACTCTGTCTCAATAAGCAGATTTTATAAACTCTCGATTTGATAGTAAAGTAAAATTCCAGCTGGATATAGAAGCTTGTACCCATAATCCTAGCATTTAGGAGGCTGAGGCAGAAGGAACACCACCAGAATGAGGTCAGCCTAAACTGTTTAGTGAGACCTTATTATCTCAACACCCTCTCAAGAGAAGTGAAATTTTTATTTGTTACACATTTAATACACTTGAATAAAAAGCCAGAAGGAAGTTAGGCACAGAGCTAAAACTCAGGTGTATGTGTGAAATGTGTAGTATATGTGCACACGTGGAAGCTACAGGATATTAAACGTCCTGTTGTCATTTTCAGAATGATTTCCTTGAGACAGGGTCTTTCACTGTATCTGGGGCTGGGTGGCAGCCAGCGAAGCCCTGGGAAAGCCCATCTCCATCCCCTACAGTTTAGGTGCTTTAGGGCACTCTCCTCCCTCCACCTCACTGAGGTTACAGGGAGTGCACAAGCAATCACATCTGCCTTTTTATGAATGTACTAGGGATTCTGAACTCTGCTCCTTATACTTGGGCAACAAGTGTCTTACCCAGTGAGCTATCTTCCTAGCCCCCTTAGTTTTATTTGGGGAGGGTCCAGCTATGCAGCCCTGGGGGACCAGGTATTCACTATGTGGCTGTGAGTTCCTCAGTGGTGCTCCTGCCCATCCCCGCCCCTCCAGTGCTGGGATTACAGATTACAGGCATATATCAGCAATCTAACTTTCAGTTCTTTTGTTGTTGTCGTTGTTGTTTTGAGACAGGTTTTTTGTTTTTTTGTTTTTTTTTTTTTACATAGTCCTGGCTGTCCTGGAACTTGATATGTAAACCAGGTTGACCTCAACTCAGAGAGCCTTCTGCCTCTGTCTCTTGAATGCTAAGATTAAAGGTGTACACCACTACACCTGGCAGTTTTGTTTTGCCCTTAAATTCAGGATTAGTTATATACCACAGATTACCACAAATTGAAAATTCATTTAGAAAAAAGGCCTAAATGTAGCTTATAAATTTTTCAGTTTTGCCTCTCTGACTGGTACCTATTTTCTCTGAGACTGAATCACTACAAGGCACAAGAGCCACTACAAGCAGGGATCGTTCACATGATAAAACTGAATACCTACATTTTACGAATTGGCATCTGGCTGAATAGCTGTGGGACTGACCCATGAGAGACCAGAGTTTGGCGGTTGGGCTTGTTTAGTCCACAGGCGAGTTTTGCCAGGACCTGGAAGCACAGAGAACAATAAGATCATTAATATTATTAGTAAGGTAACTATGTAGAGTTGGTAAATATTAAAGTATTAATATTATTAGTAAGGTAACTATGTAGAGTTGGTAAATATTAAAGTATTAATATTATTAGTAAGGTAACTATGTAGAGTTGGTAAATATTAAAGTATGCATACACATACACAGAGAATCAAAATGTAATCAGAAATTCAAAACACCTGAAAATCTCTGTGATATTTTGTTTGTACTCTAACAAATAAGCTTGCCTGGAGATCAGAGTGTGGAGCTAGCCACTAGTTAACCACAGAGGCCAGGCAGTGGTGACACACACCTTTAATCCCATTACTCAAGAGACAGAAGCAGGTGCATCTCTGTGAGTTCAAGGCCACCCTGGGCTACAAGACACTTTTAATCCCAGCACTGGGAAGCTCATGCCTTTAATCCCAGCACTAGGGAGGTGGAGATAGGAAATGATAGGGCTGGACACAGAGAGAATATAAGGCGGGTGGACACGGTTGCTTAGGCAATCCATTTAGTCTGAGGATTTGTAGAAATAGGACCTTGGCCCCTTTCAGGTTGAGTTGTCCAGGTTGAGTTGTGGCTTGCTCCTTTGTCTTTCAGAATTTACCCCTATATCTGACTCTGGGATTTTATTATTAAGAAAGAGCACTTAGAATTTGTACTACACCGCTGTGTTACACAGAATCCTCTGGGAAACCATTTTTCCCCATTGAAAATGAAAAACTGGTCAGAGTGTCAGAGTGACCTAAATGCTCTCCGCCTGAACCACGCTGCTTAGGCTAGGCTAAAAGAATAAACATTTCATGTGTGACAAGGGCCAGGAGCCAATAACAACGGGGAGAGCAGTGCTTCAAAGAGAGCCAAGAACTGGCCAATTAAAAATATGTCCATAGTATGCTTCATCTACATAACCCCAAAACAGAGAGGAACGAGCCAACCAAGAATAGAATATACTCATGTCCATACTTCATTTACATAATGCTTATTGAATTTGCTGTTCTCAGTTAGGTCCAGGTATAAAAATTAGGTGAAAACTGGCGGTCCTGCGAAGTTGTGTATAAAACATCCTGTAATCTCTGAAAGAGAGCTCTTCCCACCTTCACTGAGTTAGTGTGCTGGACAAGTTCCATGCCTAGGCTCATTTGGAATAAACCTTGCTTTTGTACCCAAGTCCCGGTTCCCTGGTGGTTTCTTTGGGGGCAAGAAGTCTGGGCACAAGTCTCCCCACACTCTCCTAATATCAATTTTCCTGTCATTTTTTCTTTTCCATCTATTTGAGATTTTTCTCAAAATAGGTTTAAAAAACAGAGAAAAAATGCAAGTAAGATTCACATATTTATGTGAATATGAAAATGCTAGAATAGGCAGTGCAGTCCTGTCAAATGTTTGGAAGTGAGGGTGGGAAGAGCAGGAGCTCAAGACTGGGCCTGACCTACACACAGACAAGTACATAGAACTGAAAATTAAAAAAAGTTTACCTCCCTCCACACAAATATACATTATATATACATATATACATATATATATAATCATTCTTTAATTTCACTAGTAAGATTCTTTTTCTTTCTTTCTTTGCAGCATGGTCTGAGATGGCTATTCTTGGTTGTCAACTTGTCTACATCTGGATTAACTAAAACCAGTGGCTGGGTATACCTGTAAAGAATTTTTCCTGTACTTTACTAAATAATTTGACGTGGGAAAACCTTTTCCCCCCTCAAGTCAGGGTTTTTCTGTGTAGTCTTGGCTGTCCTGGAACTCATTTTATAAACCAGGGTGGCCCTGAACTCAGAGGTTGGCCACCTCTGCCTCCCAAGTGCTGGGATTAACTAAAGGTGTTAAGGTTAAAGGCAAGACCCAGTTGTAATCAGTTGAGGTAGGAAGTTCCACCTTTAATCTGTGACATACCTTCTACATGTAGCCTACATTTAAAGAACATGGAAGAAGGAAGCTTACTCTTGCTGGCAAGTCCATTCCTTCACTGGCATTAGAGCCTATTTCTTTTGGATCCTGGCATATATTGAAGACCAATTGAGACATCTAGCCTCACAGACTGAACAACTACTAGATTCTTGGACCTTTCATTAGTAGACACCATTGTTAGACAAGCTGGTCCACAGCCTGTAAGCCATTAATAAATTAATAAATATAAATATATATATATTCATTCTGTAAGTTCTGTTCCTCTAGAGAAGTGGTTCTCAACCTTCCTAACACTGCAACCATTTAATACAGTTCCTCATGTTGTGGTGACCCCCCAACCATAAAATTATTTCTGTTGCTATTTAATAACTGTAATTTGCTAGTTATGAATCATTATGTAAATATCTGACATGCAGAATATCTGATTTCTGACCCCTGTGAAAGGGTCTTTCAGCACCCAAAGGGGTTGCAACCCACAGATTCAGAACCACTGCTCTAGAGAACCCTGACTAATACACAGTCTCTCTATTATAAGGCAGGCTCTGGCTGTCCTGGAACTCACTAGACAAGGCTGGCCTAGAATTCAAAGATCCACTCACCTCTGCCTCCCAAATGGAAAAAAAAAATCAAAAAAATTAAAAAATTAAACATTAAAAGTGTGCACCACCTGGGGAACATTCCTCCATTGCTGGTGGGAATGTAAATTTGTATACCCACTTTGGAAGTCAGTGTGATAGTTTCTCAGAAAACTGGGAATCAACCTACCACAAGACCCAGTTATACCACTCTTGGGCATATACCCAAAGGATACTCAATCATACCACAAGGACACTTGCTCAACTATGTTCATAGCAGCTTTATTTGTAATAGCCAGAACCTAGAAACAACCTAGATGTCTGTCAACTGAGAAATGGATAATGAAAATGTGGTATATTTACATAATGGAGGATTACTCAGCTGTTAAGAGCACCAGAAAATCTGCAGGCAAATGGATGGAACTTGATAAAATCATCCTGAGCGAGGTAATCCAGACTGAGAATGATAAATATGGTATATACTCACTCCTAAGTGGAATTAGCTCTAAAATAAATAACTATGCTACAACTCACAGACCCAGAGAGACTAGGTAACAAGGAGGGTTCATGAGGGGAGACCCATATCTCCCTGGGAGGGGGAAATAGAAGAGATTTGGTGAGTGACTGAGGGCACATGAGAATGGTTCCTTGAGCAATCAAGTGGGCGGGATGCATGGAGGGGGAGAGCGCTGAGGGGGACTGCCATTTTGGTGGTCAGATGGAAGCCTGGTGCAGAGGAATCTCCCAGGAGTCTATGGGGGAGAACCCCAGCTTATACTCCTATCAAGAACAGATAAGTAGCCTGAACTGGCTCATCTCCTGTGAGCACATCGGTGCTTGACTCAGTTGTCATCAGAGAGGTGCCATCCAGCAACTGACAGAGGCAGAGACCCACAGCCAAACATTAGGTGGAGCTTGAGAATCTTACCAAGAAGAAAGGAGTATAGAGCCAGAGGGGTCAAGGACAACACGGAAAGGCTCATACAATCAACTAACCTGGGCTCACAGAGACTTAAACGACAACCAGGGAGGAGCCTGCATGAGAATGTCCTAGGCCCTCTGCATTTATGTTACAGTTGTGTAACTTGGTTGTCTTATGAAACTCCTAACAGTGCTAACAGGTGCTGTCTCCAACTCTTACTGGCTTTCAGGACCCTTCTCATACTAGGATGCCTTGCCCATTCTTAACACATGGGGCGGTGCTTAGCCTTACTGAAACTTGATATGCCATGTTTTATTAATTCTCCTGGGAGCCTTGTGCTTTCCTAGAGATGAAAGAAGAGGGCATTGGGAGTGGGAGGGGGGATAAAGAAGGTCTGAGGGGGGAGGCTGTGCTGGATGTATATAGATAAGGTCAGGCGGTGATGAAACATGCCTTTAATCCCAGCACTTGGGAGGCAGAGGCAGGGAGTTCTCTGAGTTCCAGGACAGGCTCCAAAGCTACAGAGAAACCCTGTCTTGAAAAATCAATAAATAAATAATATATGAATTAAAACAACAATAACACATACAAAATGTGCACCACCACGATCAGCTATTGGTAAAATTCCTTAGTAACTTCAACTAGGCAACATCTAGTATAATCTATATTACACTAGGAATATTGTTTCCCTTCCTTCCATATGGCTAACAAACCCCAAAATTTCTTGTGGGCAGCTTAGCAACTTTCCTTCTATTAGAGGGAGAAGCAAGTGGCAACAAGCTGGCCAGCTACTGCTCAATGACTGAGCCTGCTTAGAGGGTCTGAAGTCTCAGAGTCTCACTGCACTTCAGTCACAGCTACTTATAAATGAATTATTCTGCTCCTGGATTTTTGAGAATTATCTGTTTTTCCTATTTTGAAAATAGTGGTCCAGCCAGGCGGTGGTGGTGCATGCCTTTAATCACAGTACCTGGGAGGCAGAGGCAGGTGGATCTTTGTGAGTTCGAGGCCAGTCTGGTCTACAAAGCGAGTTCTATGACAGTCAGGGATGTTACACAGAGAATACCTGTCCCGAGAAACAAAAAAAAAAAAACAAAGTGAAACAAAATAGTGGTCCAAAGTAAAATTTTACTGCCACCTTTCTCTTATTGTCCCAACTGCTCAAGCCTGCAACTATGAATCAATCTGTGCATAATCCTGCACACACCTGCAACCCCAGCACTGGAGGGGAAGAGCAGAAACATCTCTGGAACTTGTTGGCTGCTAGGATGGCCCACTCTCCTCCAAATAAATGCAGTTGTAGGTTCAGAAAGAGACCCTGCCTAAAAGAAGTCCAGCAGAGAGTGACAGAGTATGACACACATGCTCACATCACAAACACATGTCAAACTCACACCCATATACATATATGGACAAGGAACAGACAAACGCATAAAATATCCAGGCAATTCCATATAAGGAAACAACAGAGCTAAAAGTAGTAGCAGATGCCTGTAATCCCAGGACTTGGGAGGTAGAGACAGGAGGATCAACGTTGTCTTTGGTACACAAGAAGTTCAAGGCTAACCTGAGCTACATGAGACCCTGCGTCAAAAAGTCAAAATATATAGGATGAAACAACAACAACAAAATATACAGCAAGTAAAAATAAAAGAAATAGGCTAATATATAAATTTTCAAAGTCTCAGCTTTTTTTCTTTTTCTTTTCATGACAGAGTTTCTCTTTCTCTATGTAACAGCTCTAGCTGTCCTGGAACTCAATTTGTAGACCAGACTGGCCTTAAACTCACAGATATCCAACTACCTTGCTTTTTTTTTTTTTTTAAATAAGCCGGGCGGTGGTGGCGCACGCCTTTAATCCCAGCACTCGGGAGGCAGAGGCAGGTGGATCTCTGTGAGTTCGAGGCCAGCCTGGTCTACAAGAGCTAGTTCCAGGACAGGCACCAAAGCTACAGAGAAACCCTGTCTCGAAAAAACAAAAAAATAAAAAAATAAAAAAATAATATAAGTTTATTTTATGTGCATTGGTGTTTTGCCTGCATGTATGTCTGTGTGAGGGTGTTGGATCCCTTGGAATTGGAGTTACAGACAGCTATAAGTTGCTATGAGGGTGCTGGAAATTGAACCAAGGTCCTCTCTGGAAAAACAGCCAGTGTTTTAATCGCTGTGCCATCTCTCCAGCCCATGTCTCAGCTTTTCTATACAGATGGTTCAGACATTAAGAAAATAATTTTTTTTTGGTCAGATTTTAGGCTGCTGTTTAGGAAAGTACTTATGTAATGTCAATTAATGTCATTACTTAAGCTTTTATTTGAGTCTCAATATGAATTTTATTTTATCTAAGTTTTTTAAAAATTACAATTTTGAGGGGCATTGCACATATGGAGGTCAAAGAACAACCTGGTTCTCGTCTTCCACCATGTGTATTCTAGGTACAACTCAGGTGGTCAAACTTGGTGGCAAGTGCCTTTACCCACTTTACCCATCTCACCAGTCCCAAAACTCCAAACAATTAAGAAAATTTATTTTATGTGTCTAGGTGTTTTGCCTGCATTCATGTCTTACAGCATGACAGAAGACGTGTTGGGTCCCTAGAACTATATTTACAGACAGTTGAGAATTACCATGTGGGTGGTAGGAATTGAATCCATGTCCTCTGCAGAACAGCCAGTGCTCTCAACCGCTGAGTCCCCTCTCCTGTCCCTCATTTTTTATTTTCTATTTTTTTTTTAAGTTTTTTTGAGTCAAAGTGTTACATAGAGTAGACTGGCCTGGAACTGCAGAACTCTTGATTTTCCTGCTTGCACCTCCCAAGTGGTGGAGGTGCAGACATGTACTACAACATCAGGCTCTCCACATGCATCACATGCATTTTAATATCCACTAACATCCATCCTTGCTGTACTTCCTCTTTGAAGTCTACAGTAAGCATTCACCTTATTGTGTGAAATTCCAGCTGAACACTGAAAACCAGTCTTCCTCTCTATGGTTGCTCTCATTTCTTCCACGATCACTGCTCCCACGGTCAAGTGTAGGTCTGGAGAGGTGGTATCACCAATCTGAAGAGAACCAAGCCACTCAAGTAAGCCTTGTTTTCGATTTTCCTCTGAAAAAAGTGGAGATTACATTTAGACATTTTAAAAATTATTTTCAGTCATGAATCACGTAACATTTTCTCAAGGGAAGACTACATATATCATGGTATATGGCTTTAGAACTTAATGTATAGTAGGCTATATGATCTAGCTTTCTCCAAGTACATGATATTTGCACAATGATGAAATCACCAACACATTTCCCAGAGCCTGACATTAAGTAGCACATAACTATATTTGCCATTCAATGCAACAATGGTTTGAGTTCAAGTACTTTAGACACATAGTTTTACTTCAAACCGTATTTTTGTGTGTCCGTGTGTACCATGTGTGTGGGCACCTCTGGGAGCCAGAAGAAGATCTGGGATCCTTTGGAGCCAGAGTTGAAGGTGGTTGTCTCACAATGTGAATGTTGGGAACCAAATCTGGGCCCTCTAGAGGAACAGCAAGTGCTTTTAACTACTAAGCCATCTGTCTCTTCAGCTAATTTAACTCACGTGGTCAAAGGGATCAAACCCAGGTTGTTAGGTTTGGCTGCTGTCCTTTTACCTGCGGAAACATCTTGCCAGCCCTAGATACATACATTTATGAAACCAATCATATTCAAACATACCAATTGCTGCAGCTTAGTTTCAGCTTAGGATAAAACTTATAGTAATAATGTGTAACAAATATTTTTTATGTTAATAATCATTCATGAATAATGATTTATTGATTTTTGCAGTGCTGAGGATAGAATCCATAGTTCAAACATGCTACCATTGATCTATATTCCCAGTCCAGCAACTATGATTTAAAAGCATGTTCCCTCAAATTTTCTTCTTTACATTTCTGTGTATCCTTGATAGTTCTGGAACTCACTCTGTAGAAAAGGCTGACCTTGAACTCTGAGATCCATCTGCCTGGGATTAAAGGCATACACCATCACTGCTGGGTTATACTCTACCCTTTTTTTTTTTTTAAACGAGGCAGGGTTTCTCTGTGTAACAGCCCTGACTGTCCTGGAACTTGTTCTTGTAGACCAGCCTGGTCTTGAACTCACAGAGATCTGCCTGCCCCTGCCTCCCAAGTAGTGGGATTAAAGGCGTGCGCCACCACAGCCCAGTCTACACTTTATTCTTAATAAAAGTTTAGAATTAACTCCACCCCCACCCATTTTCCACTGTGCAGTCAGTCAACAGAGCCCACTTCAAAATTATTTCCCACAACAGTATAACTATTCCTGCTTTACTCACCTTTTGTTTCTTACTTACACTACCCTAACTCTTTAAAGTATTTGTTTTTAATTATGTGTACACTTGTGTGTTTTTGTATGAGTGTGCATGTAAGTGCAGGTGTTCTCAGAAGAGAGCATCAAATTCCTGGAGTTACAGGTGGTTGTAAACTGTCTGATATGGGTGTTGGGAACCAAATGTGGGTCTTCTACAAGAGCAGTGTGTGCTCCTGACCACTGAGCCATCTCTTTAATTTAAAAACAAATTAAGACGTATTTATTTTGTAAGTTGGGGAATGGGGTATGCACCAAAGCACCAAAGCACACATGTGGAGATCAGAGAACAACTTGCAGGAGTCAGTGATTTTCTTTCACAGTGCAGGTCCTAGGAGCTGAACTCAGGTCATCAGGCATCAGTAAGTGCCTTCACTTGCTGTGGTGCTTTGAATAAGAATGGTGTCCCGGAAGCTCATATATTTGAATACTTGGTCCTCAGCAGGTACAAAATGTTTGAAAAGAATTAGAAGGTATAGTCTTGTTGAAAGAGTCCCTGGGGATAGGCTTTGAGGTTTTTTTAAAAGCCCATGACATTTCTGGTTAGCGTTTCTCTGTTTCTCTATTTCTCTCTCTCTATTTCTCTCTCTCTATTTCTCTCTCTCAAGGTTGTTGTCCAACAATTAAGTTCTCAGCTACTGCTCCAGCACCATGACTATCTGACTTATGCCACGTTCCCCATGACGGTCAAGGACTCCCCGACTGAAATTGTAAGCCCAATAAACTCTTTCTATAAGTTCCCTTGATCATAGCATCTGCACAGCAATAGAAAAGTAAGACACCCACAGAATGAGGCCCATCCACCTCAACTCTTCCCACTTGGTTTGAGGGTGTACTCGAGGACAAGCACTTGCTAGTACACTGGAGGTCCTGTGTTTGTCTCTAGTGTAAAACAAAATAAAAGCCTCAAACCCAAAACTCACCATATAATGCCCATAATTTAAACACTCTTAACTACTAATATTATCAATCTATCAACCTTATCTTTCCTGTTTAAATTGCAGTTATCTCTCACAAAACTTGCAACCTAAAAGATTTATGTGTGATTGGATGTGGTAGTATATGCTTGTAATCCTAGTAACTACAATGGCTAGGCGGGAGTGGGGGGGGGAAGAGGGGGAGTGGTGTGGAGAACTTGAGGCAGCCTGGGCTACAGAGGAAGACCCTTTCTCTTGAGAAAAAAATTTTAAATTGGTCAACCCCTACTTTTAAAAAGGTTCTCCATTTAAAAAGTTCATTCTGGGGCTGGAGACATGGCTCAGCAGTTAGAGCACTGACTGCTCTTCCAGAGGACCTGGGTTCAACACTATGAATTAATCTACAGATGAAGGAAGCAGTCAGCCTTCTACCTTCTGTTGATAACACTAAACTGATGTGGTTATATAGCTAAAGAGATATTTACTTTCAAACAAATTTCACAGCTTCTCATCATGCATATTCCTGGAAAGATAAAGAAAAATTGTATATCCTTTCATGCGAGTTTCTGTGATACATACAGGCAACAATTTAAGTATCATTCTAAAAAAAAAAATCAGCATAACCAGGCAACGCAGGTTCTAAAAGCAGGAAGCAGAAGTAATGTGATACAAGTACCTTTCTGGATAGTCTCTTCTACTGTAGGGCCTCGGGGCAACCCTTCAATGTAAGTGCTGGGTAACAAGTCTGCTGAGATAGGCTGACCTTGTAACTTTTCAAGTCTTTCTTGCACAGCACTGGTTAGGTCTATATAAGCCTCATCGATGCTGGCACGTTCAATCACAGCAAATTGAGACATTATCTCCATGACTTCAACACTAGCTTCCCGGTACCTAAGTATAAGGATCATACATGCAGGCCATAAATGAATACAACCTTGAGACTGTCAGCCCCATGTTGTTCTTTCCATAATGAACAAGAATACATGCCTGTAATCCCAGCACATGGGAGGCACAGGCAGATGCAGAGAGATCTCTGAATTGGGAGGCCAGCCTGGTTTACACAATGAGTTTCAGGACAGCCAGGACTACACAGAGACTCTGTCTCAAAAAAAAAAAAAAAATCCATAAGCAAGTGACAAGTGGCTTAATAAAGATGTATTAATTACTCAACTGGAGGAAACAATGGATAGGTAGACAAACAATAGAAACAAGAAAAAGAAAGAATCCTAGGAAAACCTTTTCATGCAGTGCTAGCATTATGCCAAGTTAAAAAGCGTACAGACCCTGAACATACTCATGCGTTAAGGACCTCTCTAGCTGGGCGATGGTGGCGCACGCCTTTAATCCCAGCACTCGGGAGGCAGAGGCAGGTGGATCTCTGTGAGTTCGAAACCAGCCTGGTCTATAGA
>NC_022028.1:4269959-4297081 GCF_000317375.1 Microtus ochrogaster | reverse complement strand
AAGGAAAAGAAATGCCTTGCACCATGAAACATTCTACTATATGATGTAGGTGGGTCTTCTATCTATCTGTTGCTTTCATTGGTTAATTAATAAAGAAACTGCTTGGCCCTGATAGGACAGAAAATTAGGTAGATCTGTTGCTTTCATTGGTTAATTAATAAAGAAACTGCTTGGCCTGATAGGTCAGAACATAGGTGGGTGGAGTAGACAGAACAGAATGCTGGGAGGAAGAAGGCAGTGAGGAAGACACAATGAAGCTCTGGCTCAAGAAGGACGTAGGTTAGAATCTTCCCAGTAAGTCACCACTTCGTGGTGCTACACACATTAATAGAAATGGGTTAATCAAGGTGTGAGAGTTTTCCAGTAAGAGCTAGAGCTAATGGGCCAGGCAGTGTTTAAAAGAATACAATTTGTGTGTTGTTATTTCGGGTGTAAAGCTAGCCCTGCGGGAGCCGGGTGGGATGAAAAACAGGCCCGCCGCTCAGCATCACTACAACTATATTCACTTATCCCTTTGCTATTTATATACAACCAAAATATCTTTTGCTTCAGAGTCTATCTTCAAACAAGACAACTTATGCAGAACATGGCACTCAGCACAACAGATCTTTCTTATGACAGCAACTCTCACTAAAAATTAACAAACTGACTATGGACTTCAGTTTCAGACAACGGTGTTTAGCTAGTATAAGCCAATCACTCTGGACATGCTATCATTCAAATTATGAAGACAAGTGCCTAGAATGTGGTGATACACTTGGGCAGGGAGGTCACCTTCTTTTGGGGAATACCATCTTATACATCTATCTAAGACATGGATAGCCTTTTGTCAACTTGATACAAGCTAAGGTCATCTGGGAAAAGAAAAACTCAAGAGAAAATGCTTGTACTGCAGGTGGGCTTTGGGGTTTCAAATGCTCAGGCCAGACCTAGTGTTTCTGCCTCTTCCTGCTGCTTTTGGATCTGGATGTAGAACTCGGAGCTGCCAGCTACACTGAACCTCATAGAAGAGAAAGTGGGAAGGACACTTGATCGCACTGGCACAGGAGACCGCTTCCTAAATATAACCCCAGTACTACAGACACTGAGAGAAACAATTAATAAATGGGACCTCCTGAAACTGAGAAGTTTCTGTAAAGCAAAGGACACAGTCAACAAGACAAAACAGCAGCCTACAAAATGGGAAAATAGCTTCACCAACCCACATCAGACAGACAGCTGATCTCCAAAATATACAAAGAACTCAAAAAAATTAGTCATCAAAAGGACAAATAAGGGGCTGGAGAGATGGCTCAGAGGTTAAGAGCATTGCCTGCTCTTCCAAAGGTCCTGAGTTCAATTCCCAGCAACCACATGGTAGCTCACAACCATCTGTAGAGGGGTCTGGTGCCCTCTTCTGGCCTGCAGGCATACACACAGACAGAATATTGTATACATAATAATATTAAAAAAAAAACACCAAATAATCCAATACAAAAATAGGGTAGAGGCTTAAACAGAGAACTCTCAACAGAGGAATCTCAAATGGCTGAAAGATACTTAAGGAAATGTTCAATATCCTTAGCCATCAGAAAAATGCAAATCAAAACAACTCAGATTTCATCTTACACCTGTAAGAATGCCAAGACCAAAAACACTGATGACAACTTATGCTGAAGAGGATGTGGGGTAAAGGGAACACTCCTGCATTGCTGGTGGGAGTACAAACTGGTACAGCTGCTTTGGATACCTGCATGGCTATTTCTCAGAAAATTAGGAAACAACCTACCTCAAGACCCAGCAATACCACTTTTGGGTATATACCCAAAGGATGGTCAATCCTACCACAAGAACATGTGCTCAAGTATGTTCATTGCAGCATTACTTGTCATAGCTAGAACCTGGAAACAACCTAAGTGCTCCTTGACCGAAGAATGGATAAGATGTGGTACATTTACAAAACGGAGTACTACAGAGCAGAAAAACACAATGACATCTTGAAATTTGCAGGCAAATGGATGGATCTAGAAAACACCATATTGAGTGAGGTAACTGAGACCCAGAAAGACAATTATCATATGTACTCACTCATAAGTGGCTTTTATACATAAAACAAAGAAAACCACCCTACAATTCACAATCCCAGAGAACCTAGACAACAACGAGGACCTTAGGAGAGCCATACATAAATCTAATGTACATGGGAAGTAGAAAAAAAACAAGATCTCCTGAGCAAATTAGGAGCATGGGGATTATGGGAGAAGGTAGAAGGGGAGGGGATAGGAAGGGAGGAGAGCGGAGGAAAATATATGGCTCAATAAAAACAATAATAATTAAAAAGAACTCTGAGCTGCCTTGTCTGCCTGTGTGCTGCCATACTCTCTGCATGAAAATAAAAGACTAATAAACCTCTGAGAGTCTAAGCAAGCCACAATGAAATGTTTCCTTTCTATAAGAGCTGTCATGGTCCTGGTGTCTCTTCACAGCAACAGAACTGACTAAAGCAGGACCATTATAATGACTGGAACTTGTGTCTACCTCTATATATACACGTCTCTCATTCTAGGGCAAACCTTCAAGTTTGAAGAGACAAAATCAACTGAAGAAGAAAAAAGGCAGGGGTTGGAGAGGTAGCTAAGCAGTTGAGAGCACTGGCTGCTCTTCGTTTCAATTCCCTGCACCCACATGGCAGCTCAAAACTGTCTATAACTCCAGTTCCAGGGTATCTGACACCCTCACACAGACAAACATGCAGATAAAACACCAATGCAATTAAATAAAAATAAATAATTTTTTTAAAAAATAAGGCAAATAAAGTGCCCCCTCCCATCCTTTCCAACTTGGGGTCAGGAAAATGGCTCCCACAAAGAAGGTGGCAATAAGGGTCATTCACCATCAACGAGGCCCAATGTAGGTTCTGGAAAACAAACTCAGGTCCTCTCTGAGAACAGTACCTCCTCTTAACCATTGAGCCATCTTTCATCTCCCCATGACTGATTTTTAAACAAGGAAGATAATAAGTGGTTCCTTAAAGACAAGAACTTAAAAGCAGTAATAAAATTATTACTGAAGTACACATAAAATATTTAACTCATAGACACAGGATGTCGACAGAAAAACATTTCATATTTGTTTGAACAACAATTGATTGAGTACACTGCAGGGAACAACAAGCTAGCATAACAAGTATCACCTGTAGCTTTTTTTTTTTTTAAGTGGCCCCTTGGTATTAAACCTAGGATTGAATAAATGCTAGGCAACCACTCTATCACAGGCCACACTCCCATATCCACAAAACACTGCCTAAGTCCTCTATGTTCCTTTACAATGTTTTTTGCTTACTTGGTGAGGTTTGCTTTCCCACGGGACTCACGAACTTGTGCCAGTAGAAGATCTGGACATAGCTTCTTAGCATCATCTGCCCACATGTTTCTAGTGACCCCAAATGCACGAGCTTCGTAACTCACTGCAATAATTCTAAAGTTAGGGAGAGAAAAGGAAACAAAACCAAAAGTATTACATGATCTCAAACAACAAACTTTAACAGAAGTAGGCTGTAAACACATAAAATTAGAAACTTTGTGACCACAGATGCTATTATTCAATTGCAGACACAGCAGTTCAGAAATCTCAAAAATAAGACCTAGAATAGAATCATTGAGTTTCCAAAGACTAAAATACTAGTGGGGTCTGGGGTGATGGTTAAGTATTAAGAGCACTGCTTGCTCTTTTTACCTGGGCTTGATCCCCAGCACCCAAATGATGGCTCATCAGTAACTCCAGTCCCAGGGGATCTGACACCCTATTTTGCCCTCTGTGGGTACTGTATGCAGGTGGTACACAGACACAGAAGTGGACAAAACACACACATAGTTTTTTTTTTTTTTTAAATACTAAGAGGGGCTGGAAAGATGGCTCAGTCTCAGTAAACTGTCTGCCATGCAAGTAAGTAGACCTAAGTTGGGATCCCTAGGACCCACAGAAAAAGCTGGGTGCAGTAGTACATGCCTTTAATTCCAGGTCTGTGAGAGTAGAAACAGGTGGCTCTCTAGATTTGCTGACCAGTCAGCCTAGCTGAATCTGATGCTTGTGAACATGCATACACACACACACACACACACACACACATACACACACACACACACACGACACCATCAATTATACATACCCACCACCTTTCCATGATTTGTACTGTACAACTGCACAAGGTTTATTCCTCAAGTGAGGATTTTGCCGCTGTTCCACCTGGACAAAAAAACAATCCATATCCACAAGAGCAACCACTCGATCCTGCCCAGCAGCCATTTATTCTGGAAGACATTCAGAAATAGAAAATAATTAATCTAAAATACAAAAACACAACAAAAGACCCCTATTATATGTCTACCATGTGTGGTAGGTGCACATCTTTGATCTCGGCACTCAGGAGGCAGGGACAGATAGATCTTTACTGAGGTTTATTGGGGTACCAGCCCCTAAACCTCTCAGCATCCAAAAGGAATGCTACAGCAAGTGAGGGAACTGGCTATAGGAATGAGAGTAAAGGAAATGAATCAGCTCACACACATCTTATCACGTCCCATTTATTCTTCTGTCCTGCTGCAAAAGTTTCGTCTAGCTTATATACACATATAGACACAATCAACAATTCTCTGGCAATAGCACGGTACAGGGCTGGAATTCCTTCAGGGTCATTAAAGGCACGAATAAAATAAATAAAATAAAATAAAAACACAGAGCCGGGCTGTGGTGGCGCACGCCTTTAATCCCAGCACTCGGGAGGCAGAGGCAGGTGGATCTCTGTGAGTTCGAGGACAGCCTGGTCTACAAGAGCTAGTTCCGGGACCGGTACCAAAGCTACAGAGAAACCCTGTCTCGGAAAAAAAAAAAAAAAAAAAAGAACGGTGGGTTTTGCCGGGCGGTGGTGGCGCACGCCTTTAATCCCAGCACTTGGGAGGCAGAGGCAGGCGGATCTCTGTGAGTTCGAGACCAGCCTGGTCTACAGAGCTAGTTCCAGGACAGGCTCCAAAGCCACAGAGAAACCCTGTCTCGAAAAACCAAAATAAATAAATAAATAAATAAATAAATAAATAAAAACACAGAGACAGATATTGGGGTTCAAGCTTTAGATCAGAAAAGCAAAACAGTCAAGCCACTAGAGAAGCCTCACCTCTACCAAGGCTGGGCAACTGCAGACTGAGCCCTGAGCCCTGTCATCTCCCGTTTTATATTCCCCTTTAGTGCTGGGATTGAAAGCATGTGACTCCTCAGTACTGGGATTAAAGGTGTGTGACATCATTGCCTGGCCTCTAGTGGCTTAGTTTTACCCTCTGATCTTCAGGCAAGCTTATTTATTAAAACATAAATAAAATACCACTACAGATAAGGATTTTTACACAAAACTGTAGCTGTCAGCTTACTTTTTGGCTCAAAGCGGGAGTGGTCTGTGAAAGCTTCTGTGAACTCTTAAGGGGGAAGGAGGTTAATTAAGAGAGAGAAGCTAGGGAGGGGGAATCCCTGTGCTACAATATATTCTTAAATGACTAAGTGAAGAGCTAAACGTTTGTAATCAGTAAAGCCATGAGCAAGGCAGGAACCATCCTTTACTCGATGCAGTAAAGAGCAGAATAGGGGTAAACTGAGGTTGCTTTCCCAAGTTGACTGTGGGAGAATTCAGGGCACCCAGTATATATTCTATATATCAAAATTATACAGTAAATGAAAAGTCCTCTTCCAGGCTAGCCACAGATGTATGAGCCCAGTAGATGAGATAAATAGTGGGAAATAGTAAAGCTATTCCTAGGGAAGAGATGAAGTGACTCATAAGAGAAATTACAGAGAGGACCAGCCAATTTCCACAGCCAGTAACTCCACAGCCTTTCCAGGTGTGGCTCCCTATGACCCATCTGGTAGGTCAGTCTGTGGAATACCAGTCATCCTGCTATACCTCTCATGGCCCTTGACGGATCTTCAGGTCTACACACTGAGACCCTTTCTCAAAACAACAGTAACAACTGTATCTCCACATTCTAACTGATGAACCACAGCATGAATAGGAGCATGGGAACTAAGAAGAATGGGAGGCATTTCCTTCTGTTGACATGAGAATAAAGTAATACAATTTTATAAAGGTAATACATAAAGCTTCAAATACAGTTTCAGGGGGCTCAGATTCTCCTGCCTTTATTTCCCAAGTGGTGGGATTACAAGCATGCATCAGAACACCTGGCTACTCATTCTCAGTAACAGACATTTCATAAATAGCCAAAGTTGCCTGTCTTATTACTGTTCTGTTGTGTGAAGGGACACCATGATCCAAGCAACTCATATAAAAGAGAACATTTAATTGGGTGCTTGGTTACAGAGGGTTAGTCCACGGTCATCATGGCAGGAAGCAGACAGGCATGGGGCTGGAGCGGTAGCTGGAAAGTGTTACATCCTGATCTATAGGCAGAGAGAAGTGACTGGGCCTACTGTGGGCTTTTGAAACCTCAAAGCCCACCCCCAGTGGCACAGCTCTGCTGTGGAATAATCCTCCCTACATTGTGAATATATATGCCTCTCAATGGCTAATAAAAAGCTGACAGGCTGGTAGTGAGGCACGAAGCATAGGTAGGACAACCAGAAACAGATGACTCTGGAGTCAGAGGAGACTCCAGCCAGAGGCCGAGGAAGCAGGTTGTGTAGAAAATGAGGTAACAAGTCAAGAGGCATGGTGCAAAGCATGGATAAGAAATATGGGTTAATTTAAATGTAAGAGTTACCTAGCAACAAGCCTGAGCTATTCATTGAGCATTTATAATTAAGACAGAGTAGTTATTTGTGAAGTGGCTGCTGGGACAGGGAATTTTCACTTACGCAGCCCCTCTAACAAGGTCACACCTCTAACTCTGTCCAAACAGTTCCACTACCTAAAGACCAAGCATTCAAACATATGAGTCTATGGGGGTGGAACAGTCACTGTCACTCAAACCACCACAGAGCCTAACAATGGACTCAGTATCATAATTCATAGGAAAATGAACATTAAAACTACTCAGACCAAAAACCCACAAAGTACACTAGGTAGAGAGGGCAAAAGGGTAATCTAGTTGATAGATAAACCCTAACTGTAAATTTAGGAAAAAAAAGAAGAAAATGTTGTATATCAATCAACCTCAGATTGAAAACATTCAAGGAAAACCATGCACAATGACTGTATATGGATACTTCCCATCATTCTCTATGAGATACAGATTATCTATTTATATTGTGCTAGGTATTAGGATCTGAACTATTTGTGAGAGGGTGGGGTGGGATGTTTCTCACTGTTAGAGCTCTTTCCTAGCATTCTCAAGACTACAACTTTGAACCTTAGCAAGTGACTCTGTATGTGTGTGTGTCTATATATACAATGGCATAGGTCATATGCAAACACTACACATGACATTTTATGTAAGAGACCCAAGCATCTGCAGTCTGGGTATCCTGCAGGCTTCAGGAAGAGTATTCTGGAATCAATCTTCCTGAGAATTTGGAAGGACTATATCTATCTATCTATCTATCTATCTATCTATCTATCTATCTATCTAAAATATCATAGCATTCATGCAAAATTGGAAGGAGCATGAGACAGGGTCTCACTGTGTAGCTCTGGCTACCCTGTAACTCCCTATAAAGACCAGGTTTGCTTCAAAGTCACAGAGATCCAACCGCCTCTGCTAGGACTAAAGGTGTTTGCCACTGCAACTGTCATCAGGTAAAACTGTTTATTTTAAAATAATTTTTTAAAAAAATTGGATATAGAGAATAGTGGCATGCTTCTGTAATTCTAGCACTCAAGTGGCTAAGGCAAGATGATTTTAAGTTCACGGTCAACCTGAGCTATGTAGAAAGAACTTTGTTCCAAGAACACACACACACACGCACACGCACACACACACACACACACACACACACACACACACAGAGAGAGAGAGAGAGAGAGAATAATTTAATACTACATAAATAACCTGTTTCTCTGCAAACTTTCAACAGCTCCTACCTTGTGAGGCTCCTACCTCTTACAACTACTTTGTGGGGCTCAGTGATTTTCTATTTGTGCAATTCCTTTGTTGATATGAGAAGTGGTTACTTTATTTTTTTCTTTCCCCCTGTACTTATTTTTAAAAGACAGAATGTCACATAGCCCAAATTGGCCTCAAAACTTGCTCTGCTAACCGCTGTACATCATGTAAGTGCTCAAGGCACTTACACTACGCAGCAGCTTTGCATACCAATGGCCTATCATAACTAACACTTTCACAAGAACACAGGAAATTCATGATTTAAATACAAGAAACAGGTTATACAGATGAGTGAGTACCTAACCGTAACTTGAATTTTTCTTTTTCAAATGAACATTCACCTTGAAAATAAGCTGCAGTATTAATGTAAAGATAATAAATAAATAGTTAAAGATCGGAGTGTTCGAGGCCTTAACTCCTTACAAATCCATCTAATCACTCACCTATGCAAGTCAGGCATGCCTTTGTTTTGAAGAAGTTTTTCTGTAATACTGGAACAGATAAAGCCAGAAAATGGCAAATGTGCTGCCACAATCAATACAGGGAAGTGCCACATTCGATATAGATATCAGATGTGAAACAAGAATCTGTGATTTAAGGGCAGCAAGCATAAACATAAACTAAGTAGAAAAAACACCTTATATGTGTTTCTTTTGTACTAATGTCTGTATCAGTGTAAAATCAGCGTACTGCCGAAACTTTGCTTCCGAAAGGATTATGTTAATTTAGGTTTGGCTTTTTTCCTTTTTTTTTTTTTTTTTTCCCTGAAGCAGAATCTCACGCTGTGGCTCAGGCTGTCCTCAAACCCGAAGCAATCCTACTGTCTCAGCCTCCAGAGGCGTAGTGGGATGCGTTTTAAAACATTTTGGTTTACTCCCTTCTGTACAAAACACATCTGGAGCGTAGGAACACGCACAAGAAAATATGTACCGGTGGAGAGGAAGGTTTAAGTTACAAGTAAATAATCCTTTCAACAAGACAACACTCCTTAGAGACAATTCCAGGGCCTTCTCGCTACTGAAGCAGGTTTCCACTTCGGCCAAGTATACCCCCAGTTATCCAAGAAAAACCAACAGCCAAGGCAACGGAAGCAATCCGACACAGCGATTCCGAACCCCGAGTTTTAATGTCCTTACCCTCGGCGGCGGGCACCTGTCAAAACTGCCAAGAGCAGTGCTGCGGGCTCCGGGCTGAGTCCCCTGGAGGGAAAATGACGGCGTCTACACAATCTCGTCGCCTTCCCAGGAGCAGGTCAGTGGGTTCCGAGAGACCGGCTGCCCGTGTCGACGGAGAATCTAGCCGGTATCCCTAGGATCCCGCCAAGCCAAGGGCCCGCGCAGCCCGTCCCACAGCAAACCCAGAGGAGACTGAGTTCAGCTCCGCGCGCGCAGCGAAGGACGGTTGATGCGCCTGCGCATCGCAAAACTTCCGTTCCCGCGCCCCGCCCACTCAGGCAGGGCCGACTCAATGAGCCGCCACTTCCGTGCGCGCATGCGCGGTGGCGGGTCTGGCGCGTGCGCAGCGCTGTGTTCGTCTCAGCTCCTGCCTCTGCTGCTCACCCTCCTCCTCCGGTTCCCCACCCCCAGCCCGCCGCGGCCTGGTTATCAACGTGTGGTCCGGCCAGGGGAGCCGTGTGCGCCTCGTGCTCCCGGGTCGGCGTTGGTGTTTCCGGCTCTAGCCATGGATATGGAGCAAGTGAACGCGCTGTGCGAGGAGCTAGTGAAAGCGGTGACGGTCATGATGGACCCCAGCTCCACCCAGCGCTACCGGCTGGAAGCCCTCAAGGTAGCTGGGGTCCTGGCGCCCTGGGCCTGCCCCGAGACCCCCATCCCAGTTTTCCCCGGCGGCCTTTCCAAGCTCATTTTGTCTCCCGCCTCTGCGGCCATTGGACCTCCCACTCGCAGTTGGTACAGTGGCTTCTGGTCTCGCGGGCCTCCTCACCCCTTCTCGTTTGGGTCTTCTCTTCGCTTGCGCGCCTGTCCCTAAGTGCTGCTCATTCCCCAGCCACTTCGCAGTGGCCTTTCTGCCCACTGCTCACTTCTTTTCACTCTTGACCTCCCCACGGATCTCCACCGCAGCAGGCTGCGCTCGTTTTGACGCCCGGGCAAGCCCCACATTGCCTGGCGTTCTAGGAGCGCACGTGCAAATTCTGTCCCCAGTGCCATCCTCACTGCATTGCCAATCCATTCCAGACTTGTGGTGATTTCAAACCCCCGAGTATCCCTTTTTCTTACAGTCTTACATGACTTTCTTTCTAGTCTTGGGCATCTCTGGCTGATTCGTTAACACTCCTCCACTGTTTATAGGTGTGAGATATTCTTCTGCTATTTTTGCGCAAAGATGAGCCTTACCACTGGCTTTGCATTTTCACAAGGGCACTTTGCTTTCCTGGAAATAGTTTTCTTGAGTCCCAGGTGCTGCCCCAAGGTCTATCTCAAGTTTTGCTATTTGGGAACCTGCAACAGAGCTTCCCCATTAGAGTGAGCAACAATATATAGGTGTATGTGGTACAGGGTTTGGAATCAAACAGCTGTGTGGGGTTTTTTTGTTTTTGTTTTTTTTTTTTTATTGTGAAGAGTTTTACACAGGCACAGAAATAGAATACTACAGAGATCCCGAATAGTCCTGTGATCGAAACGCAGATGCACAGATGTGTTTGTTTACTGTCTTTTCCTGTCACCCACAGTTTTTAAAGCTAATCCCAGGGGTTGCCATTCCCCCTCTATGGGTATATCTCTAACGTTTTTTTCCTTCTTTTAGGGCCACTTTCTTTTTAGTGTTAACATGATTACTGTGAAAGTGGATCATTAGTAATACTAATCTAGATCTTGCAACTTAAAATACAGTGGAAAAGGCAGGCCTATAATCCTCAGTACTCAGGAGACTAAGGCAGGAAATTCAAAAGTTAAAGACCAGCCCAGGCAATTTTGAGAGACCCTTTCTCAAGTGAACAAACTGCTTAGAGGGTGAAGTGCTATTGTAGCTGCTGGGTGCTGGCATCCAAGCTTAGCTGTGGAAGAGACTAGCAGATCCCTGAGTTTGCTGGCTAGCCAGTCTAGCCAAGAGAGAAGACATTCAGCTTCAGTTTCTGGCTTTCATTTGCTTGCTCAGCTACATACACATGCACATACGTAAATATACTGCATACACTTATCAAACAGAGAAAGCTGAGGATCTAGTTTAGAGATCGCGTGCTTGCCTGCCGCACGGAAGGTTCAGTTCCCAGTGAAGATGCACGCGATCAGCTAAGGTTGGAATTTTCTTGAAATGCATTTTCTCATGTTTCCCCAAGGAAATAATAACTTTTCTTCTTTCAGTTTTGTGAAGAGTTTAAAGAAAAGTGCCCTATCTGTGTCCCGTGTGGCTTGAGGTTGGCTGAAATAACACAGATTGCCATCGTCAGACATTTTGGCCTTCAGATCCTGGAACATGTTGTCAAGTAAGGAGCTCTTGGCCACTGCTGTCTGCTGAAGAGAGCAACTCTTTAATCCTTTCATGTCCTCCACAGGTGCTTTTCCAATGGCCAGGAGAGAACAGCACTCAGGGTTTTTACTTCTTGTTCAGTTAAGTCATCTCTGTAAATGTGTTGTTATACACGCTAAGCATTCAACAAGCCAGGCATAGTGGCTCACATTGGCCGTGCAGGGAGAAATTGAAGCAGGAATATTGCCACAAGTTCAGGTTCACATAGGCTACATAGTTCCAGTATAGTGAGCTATACAGTGAAACTTTGTATCAAGAAACCGAAATTTAAAAAAGAAACAGAACACACACACACACACACACACACACACACACCCCTTAGGGTTTCTCTGTGTAGCTTTGGAGCCTGTCCTTGCACTCAGAGATCCACCTGCCTCTGCCTTCCAAGTGCTGTGATTAAAGGCATGCATGTGCCACCAACGCCCAGCCAGAAGAACTTTTTTTTTGAAAAGCATTGACACTGTAGATGCTAGATGGAATTTGTCTTTGAGCTGTCAACAGAATCAAGGAGAAAAGCTGATTTGTGACATAAATCTCATGTAGATGCTGGTTAATGCACAAAAGCATTTACAAAGCTCCTCGAGACTCTGTGTTACTTGTTTAAAATGGACTTTTGTTCATTCTCTGAGGAACACAGAAGAATCAAAAGTAGAATTTTTAAATAGGTCAACCTAATTATTTTATGTTTATAAGTGTTTTGCCTGTCTGTATGTATGTGCAACTTGTGCATGCCTGGTGCCCACAGAGGCCAGAAGAGGATATTTCATCCCCTGGAACTGGAGTTAGAGATGGTGATGAGCTGCCACGTGGGTGCTGGCACCCAAACTCAAATCCTCTGCAAGAGTAGCAAGTACTCTAACTGCTGAGCCATCTTTCCAGCACCAAGGATGTTTTTAAGAGTTTTTGCTTTGTTTTGTTTTTTTGAGACTGTTTTTCTGTATAGCCTTGGCTGTCCTGGAACTCTCTCTGTAGACCAGGCTGGCCTTGAACTCATAGAGATCCACCTGCCTCTGCCTCCCGAGTGCTGGGATTAAAGGCGTGCGCTTATTATTATTATTTTTTTGGGGGGGGGGGTTTCGAGACAGGGTTTCTCTGTGGCTTTGGAGCCTGTCCTGGAACTAGCTCTGTAGACCAGGCTGGTCTCGAACTCATAGAGATCCACCTGCCTCTGCCTCCCGAGTGCTGGGATTACAGGCGTGCGCTTATTATTATTATTTTTTGGGGGGGGGGGGTTTCGAGACAGGGTTTCTCTGTGGCTTTGGAGCCTGTCGTGGAACTAGCTCTGTAGACCAGGCTGGTCTCGAACTCATAGAGATCCACCTGCCTCTGCCTCCCGAGTGCTGGGATTAAAGGTGTGTGCCACCATCACCCGGCAAGAATTTATTATTTTTAATTAATGTGCACTTGTATGGATATGTGCTTGTGAGTGAAGGTAGAGTGCACATAATGTATATGTGATCATCATGGAGCTTACAGGTGTTTGTGTGTTGCCCAGCATAGGTGCTGGGAACCAAACTCAGATCTTAATCACTGAGACACCTCTCCATCCTCGAGAGTGTGTTTGGGGGTGGGGAGCATGAGTTTTTGATTTCTTGAGACAGAGTCTCTCTATGACACCTTGACTGTCCTGGAATTCACTATGTAGACCAACCTGGCCTTGAAATCATAGAACCACCTGCTGCTACCTTCCTAATGCTGGGATAAAAGGTGACAACCACCATACCTGACCAAAAGTAGTTTTTTTTGTTGTTGTTGTTTGTTTTTTTTAAGACAGGGTTTCTCTGTAACAGCTCTGGCTGTCCTGAAACTCTGTAGACCAGGCTGATTTCAGACTCACAGAGATCCACCTGCCTCTGCGTCCCGAATGCATGATTAAAGGCGTGCGCCACCATAGCACAGCAAGTATAATTTCTTAATGAAACTTCTTACAAAATGTAAAGCAGGAAACAGATATTCTCTTATGAAGAGAAGTCTTCTAACATGGTTTTGTTGATTTTGTTTTGGTGGTCAGGTTTCGCTGGAACGGCATGTCACGATTGGAGAAGGTTTATCTGAAGAACAGTGTCATGGAGCTGCTCGTAAATGTGAGCAAAGGGTTGTTGGGAGGCTTGTGTTCCCAGACATCCACATGACCTTAAAGACAGAGCAGAGGAGATTAAACATCTCAGCAAATGAATGAATATGATTTTTAGATGTAGCCGGATATGGTCACACACCTTTTATCCCAGCACTGGGGAGGCAGAAGTAGGCAGATCTCAGAGTTCAAGGCCAGACTGGTCTACGAAGTGACTGCCTAGACAGCAAAGGCTACTTAGATCCTGCCTCAAAATAAATAGATAGATAAGATTCTTAGATGTAAATTAGTTGATTACAACACCATTCACTTTGAATCTTTTTCCTTTTTATCAACGCTTAACTACTGTGAGCCATGTGATGAAACCATAGAGAGTGGATTTGTCTCAGTCATTAATAAGACTTCAAACATGCTATAAATTGGTCGCCTTTTTATTTATTTAATTTAGTTAGTTTCACTATGTTCTGAGTGGTTTCAAACTATCCTCCTTCCCCTGCCTTCCAAGTACTGGGATTCCTGAGGTACTGTTCTGTGTCTGACTAGCCTTTTTTTGAACTAGGACTTCATTCTGTGTCCCATATTGGCCTCCACCTGCCTTCAGCCTCTTGCATTCTGGGACTGCAGGCATCAGCTACCATGCCCATCTTTTCTTTTATAAGAGTGTATTAACAGGGGGATACATGTGTAGTTAGTGGGGGTTTTTGAGATAGGTTCTCATGAAGTCCAGGGTAGCTTCAGTCTTGCTATATAGCTGAGAATAAACTTAAATTTTTGACCCTCCTGTGTACTGGGATTACAGACAAGTACTACCAACCTGACCTTCTCTGCTTTTAATTGGGAAAAGATGTTTTGCAAAATTAGATTAGTTTAACTAGTTACGACTTGTAATTTACTAGTCCTGTGGAGGCTAGCAGTGGTGAATTATCAGTTTTAACGTTTAAATTCTTGGGAGACAGTGACAGTTAATCTTCAATATTGGAACTACTGGTGTTACAGCTCTCCTCGATGCCCTTGCAGTTTGTCAGTTTCCCAGTGCACATCTTACTTCTGCATCCCCTGTGATCTTCAAAACCATGAAGCAATACGAAAGCCTCTTCCATTTGTGAATAAGAGCAGCAGTGTTTTCCTGACTCTGACAGCCACTTAGCTGTTGAAACTGTCGTTTATATTTTACATGGGAACATGGATTGCTGAAAACGCAAGACAAGTGATTCATACATGGAGAACAGGTTTAGGTTCAGAGGAGAATATTGTTTCAGTTCCATTTGTCTCTGTGGAGGGTTGGGTGTGGCATGAGTACTATGGCGTGCGTTGGGAGTCAGAGGACAACTAGAGGGGATCAGTTCTTTCCTTCTACCATATGGGTTATGGGGATGGGACTGAGCTTGTCAGCCTTGGACACGGCACCTTTCCTCACTGACACACACCTCTCACCCCTTCTTTTGAGGCACAGTTTCATGTGGATCAGGCTGGGCACAAAGTTGATATGTTGTAGAGAATGACACTGTTCTGTCACTGTGTGTGCACACTCAAGCATATACGCAGCACAGACATTGATGGAGGTTAAGGAACAACTTTGAGAAGTCAGTTCTTTCCTTCTGCCACGGGTTTCTTGAATGAACCCAAATCATCGGGCTTACACAGAAAGCTTGTTTACTTGTTGAGCTGTCTCACTGGCTCAGAGGGTGACTTGACTTTCTGATCCTCCTCCATTGCCCATATGTGAGATTACAGATGTGTGCCACCACACTCAGTTTATGTCCTGTTGGGGATTAAAGCCAGGACCCGGCAAATACTGTACCAACTGGGTCACATTCGAAGTCCAAGGGCTCTTGAGTTTTTATGCCTAGAGTTTAGTCTTACTGTCTTCATAATGTCTTTCTTTCAGGGAACATTGAGTATTCTGGAAGAGGAGAACCACATTAAAGATGTTCTGTCCAGAATTATGGTAGAGATGATCAAACGAGAATGGCCACAGCACTGGCCTGACCTGCTGTTGGAACTGGACACTCTCTCCAGACAAGGGGTATGGAGTGCATGCGTGCTGGCTATGTGTGCTCATGGTTAGAGCAGTCGTTGAGTTTGCTTTGTATTCGTGTTCACGGTTTATCAATAGCAGGTCATCTGTTAGCATATGTACACAATAAAGTGCTTTTGATTAACTAGCTTGTTTCTGTTGGCCTAGGAAACGCAGAGGGAGTTAGTGATGTTTATCCTTTTGCGGTTGGCAGAGGATGTAGTGACCTTTCAGACACTTCCCACTCAAAGAAGAAGGGATATTCAGCAAACATTAACGCAGAACATGGAAAGAATCTTCAGCTTTCTGCTCAGCACACTTCAGGAAAATGTAAACAAGTACCAGCAAATGGTATGGATTCTTCCCCGCAAGGTCCTCTCTTCCCAGGCTGGAACTTATACCCTGCTTATATTCTGAGCAAGCACTCTGCTGTGGAGCTGTACTCTTACCACACTCTTGCCTTTTGTTTTCAGTGAAGTTCTTGCTAAGTTGCCAAGGATGTCCTTGACCCCACTTACCATCCAAGCAGGCCATGAGTTTGTGATCCTTTCCTTTGCCCCCTGAGTAGCTGAGATTGCAGATCTATGCGCTGGGTACAGCAGATGTCCTGTATTTGACCTGAATGTAATGTTTTTTGTTTTGGGGTGTTTATTTGTTGTTTTTGTGAAAATGACTTTCCATGGGGATATGAGAGTGTATGGTTTCGCAGAAAGAAAGGCCTTTTTCTTTTTTTTTGAAATGGGGAGTTTCAAGACAAGGTTTTTTTCTGTGTAAGAGATCTGTCTGTCCTGGAACTTGCTTTGTAGACCAGACTGGCCTCTAACTCACTAAGATCCACCTGCCTCTGCATCCGAAGTGCTGGGATTAAAGGCGTGCACCACCATTGCCTGGCAGGAAAGGCCATCTTAAGAGCAAAATTTCTAGGAAATGTCAGAAACAATAAACCATTTTCTCAGATATTCAGCTCAATGAGATTATATGTAAATTTCTTTCAAGATAAAAGCATTCTTTTAAAATAGCATAAGAGCCAGGCATGGTGACACACTCCTTTATTCCCATTACACGGAAGGCAGAGGGAAGCAGATCTCCCACGTTCCAAGCCAGCTTGGTATACTAGTGAGTTTCAGGTTAGCTAGGGGTACATAGTGAGACCTTGTCTGCAAAACCTAAGAAGCATAAAGCTGCAGTTTAAAATTTGTTATTAAAACTCTAGATGGTATTTGATTCCTAGCACCCCACGTTGTATCTCACAGTCGTCTGTAAATCAAGTCCCAGAGGCTCTCATGCCCTCTTCTGGCCTTCTTAAGAACCAGACACACGCTTGGTACCCATACACATAATCAATAAACAACAACCACAAAACCTTTTTAGATTTTTGACAAGTCTGTAAAGTCCTGATAAGTCAGGGTGTTCCTTTGGTCCTGGTTCCTTTTGCTGTGGGTTGGCTGCAGTAGGTATTGTCACGGTGCGATGTGGTGTTTTGTTCTCAGTGGGTTTTGCTTCTGCAGAAATGTTACAGGAGGAGGAGAGGGTGCTTTTCGTCCCAGCTGCCCAGCTAGCGTACACCTGAAATAATCACACAGAAACTGTATTAATTAAAACACTGCTTGGCCATTAGCTCTAGCCTCTTATTGGCTAACTCTCACATCTTGATTTAACCCATTTTTATTAATCTGCATGTCACCACGAGGTCATGGCTTACTGGGAAAGATTCAGCATGTCTGACCTGGCAGCTCCATGGCAGCGCTATCTTGCGCTCTCTCTCTCTCTCTCTCTCTCTCTCTCTCTCTCTCATGGCTTACTGGGAAAGATTCAGCATGTCTGACCTGGCAGCTCCATGGCAGCGCTATCTTGCGCTATCTTGCGCGCGCTCTCTCTCTCTCTCTCTCTCTCTGACTCTGACTCTGACTCTGACTCTGCTTCTTCCTCCCAGAATTCAGTTCTGTCTGTTCTGCCCTATCAGGCCAAGCAGTTTCTTTATTGATTAAATAATGAAAGCAACACACAAACAGAAGGACCTCCTACACCACAGAAAAGAGTGGACAAACGCCTTTCCCACCTTTAATTTTTCAGAAGGCATTTGAAAATTAATCTTGGAGTTTGAGAGATGGTTCATCAGGAAAGAGTGCTGAGGACCTGTCTGGTTCTCAGCACTTACATGACATCCCATAACTGTAATCCCAACTCCAAAGGACCCCATAACCTTTGGCCTCCACTGATATCTGTACACACGTGGCATGCACTCATGCAGACACACATATTTACATGAATAAAAATAATTTTTTTTCTGTTTTTTTCGAGGCAGGGTTTTCCTGTAGCTTTGGAACCTGTCCTAGATAGAACTAGCTCTTGTAAACCAGGCTGGCCTTGAACTCCCAGAGATCTGGCTGTCTCTGTCTCCGGAGTGCTGGGATTAAAGACATGTGCCACCACCACCCAGTGAAAATAAAAATCTTTTAAAAAGAAAAAGCTGAACATGGTAATTCATGCCTTAAATCTCAACATTTGGCGGGCAGAGGCAGGAAGATCTCTGTGAGGTTGAGCTATCTGTGTTTTTAAAGTGAGTTCCGGGACAGGACAGCCAGAGGTACATGTTGAAACCCTGTCATGAAAATCCTTATGGTATATATATTTTTAAGATTTATTTATTATGTATACAGTATTCTGTCTGCATGTGTGCCTGAAGGCGAGAAGAGAACGCCAGATCTCATTACAGATGGTTGTGAGCCACCCTGTGGTTGCTGTGAATTAAACTCAGAAACTCTGGAAGGACAGCCAGTGCTCTTAACCACTGAGCCATCTCTCTAGCCCCCCTAATAATTTGTATTATACAAAAACTCAGTAGGCAGTAGGAACTGAGGAAATGGTTCAGTGAATAAAGTTCTTGCCACACAAATATGAGGGCCCAAGCTAGGATCTCCAGCACCCACATGACGTCTTTGTGTGTGGGGTGTCTGTAATCCCAGTAATGAGCAATGGACACAGAACTTACTAGATGGCTAGGGTAGCCAACTAATGAGATCTGGCTTCAGTCAAATACCCTTTCTCAAAAACAGGTGGAGAGTAATAGAAGATACACGATGTTGACCTCTAACCTCTGCATCACTCCAACATACATGCACATATGTCTGTACACTGTAGACATATCATTTACATGTACATATACCACATGTATATACCCTACAAAAAAAGTTCAAGTTCACCCTCAGCTACGTATTTAAGGAGTCTATCTTAAAACAAAAATTAGAATCTATGTTCTCCCTTAGAAAATGGAATCCCTAGGAGTACCTTCTGTAAAATGGGTTAACTTCACAGAGGAAATCAGGGGAATGGTTTGACTAGGCCTCAAGATAACTTTTCCTGAAACACTTATTTGTATTGTCTAATAAATAGCAGTAAATTAATGATGATATTCCTTAATTCTTGAAAGAATTCTGGATCAAAATTTTTGGACCTCAGCAATATTTATACTTCAAGGGTAGATTTCAAGACAGGGTTTATCTATAGAACAGCGCTTGGTATCCTGGAACTCGCTTTGTAGGTAGACCAGGCTGACCTGGAACTCAGAGATATACCTGCCTCTGCCTTCCAAGAGCTGGGATTAAAGGCTTGAGCCACCATGCCCAGCTACTCTTAAATTTTTAAATGCTAGGTGTGGTAGTTCATACCTGTCATCCCATCCTTAGTGCAGGGCAAAGAAGTCAGGATATAAGGTTCTCCTCTGCCAGATGGAGTTCAAGGCCAGTGTCTAGTGAGTCAGACCCACTCTGGCTCAAATAGTCTTTTTTTTTTAAAAATATTTATTTATATGTATACAATATTCTGTCTGTATGTATGCTCGAAGGTCAGAAGAGGGCACCAGACCCCATTACAGATGGTTGTGAACCACCATGTGGTTGCTGGGAATTGAACTCAGGACCTTTGGAAGAGCAGGCAATGCTCTTAACCTCTGAGCCATCTCTCCAGCCCCCCTGGCTCAAATAGTCTTAAACACAGAAGTCTTAGCACGTGGAGAGCTCCACTTCATGCATTAAGGTCTGTGAACAGCTTCACAGTACTATATGACCAAAAATGATTTTCTAAGCTGCAAAGTAACTGTAGGTAAGGGCACTTGCTGCCAAGCCTGGCAGCCTGAGTCTCATCCCTGAGACCACTTGGTAGAAGGAGAGAATTGAACATGTTTTTGTTACACTTTGATCTCCACATCCATTCTGTCCTGCACACACGCACATACTACAAATTATAAATGAACTCATTATTTAATTTTTAACACTTAGGAGCCAGAGGCAGACAGATCTCTGTTTAAGGCTAGCCTGGTCCACATAGCCAGCCAGAGCTACATAGAGAGATCCTATCTCAAAAAACAATAGCAATAAGGAAGAAAATTGTTTTGTATCTGCTCATCCCCTTGGGGTTCTTTCTTACTTTTTCTTAAAAAAAAAAAAATACATTTTCTCTGCTTACAAAACTTTTTTCCTTGTTGACAACTATTATTAGAGCAGTCTATTGGTTTCTATGTATTAGGCACACTCAGCAGAGTGTGCGCCAGAGAAGCTCAGATTTGTGATGGCTTGAACATAAATTAGAAATAAACACACAGGGGTCTCCTTCCTTCACTTTGTTACTCATGTTTGAGATATGGTCTCACATCCCAGGGTTGGCTTCAAACTCACCATCCTACCTACCTCCACCTTCCAAATGCTGAGATTAGAGACATGCGCACTCTACGTGGCCCTGGGATTTTGAATTTCTGTGTCATTCATTCTCAGTCCTGATTAATTTGTATCCCTTCACAGACACAATTAAGGAGAGTGCTGAATTTTGAACTCAAATAAATAAAGAGGCTTGCCTATTGGCTTCCATTCCCGGTCCAGGGCTTGTAGAGGATCATTGGAATGGTAGAAGCTGGACCTAGCTGTTGTTGCTTAGATCCTTTATGACTTGAGTGATAGTTGCCTTCAAGTACTGTAGGAAGTCATTACTTTCACTCGTTTTTATTTCTCCTTTTCTTGAGAAGTTTTAGGTATTTGAAACAGTCACCTGGCTGGCCTAGAGCCTGATACATAGGATAAATAAAAATCAGCTGTATTTGTACATATTTTTGCATAGCAGCCATTACTTTGGTGTTTGGGTATTTACTAATTTGTCATGCGTGATTTACTATACATAGGTAGTCATAAACTTTATTCATTAGGTTTTTTTTTAACCTGTTTTTTGGTCAGTCTCTTGGTTGCCTTCTTATCTTCAGACTTCTTATCTCAGCACTTGAGAGGTTAAGGCAGGAGATACTCTCAGGTTGAGGTTAGCCTGGACTACATAGTGAGTTCCAGGCACACCAGAGCTATACTAGCAAGACCTTGTCTGAAAAGAAACCAAAATAGTTGGCTCTTTGTAAACCCTCATCCTTCCAGCCCCTTTATTAGAGAGTAGTAAGTTATCGTGAGTCTTTTCCTCAGTAAACCCTTGGGTTCTTTATACTTCTCTTCCAGAAGACTGATGCTTCTCGGGAGGCGGAGGTAAGAGCACTGTGTGGAGTTGGAAGGATGCTTCTTAAAGTTCTCAGGTATGGGTAGGTGTGCCTAATGACTGCGGCCTCCGAATGGCCACAGCCTTCTAAAGCCCCCATCCTCACTTAACTATAGTAGGAGGTACAATGACAGTGTGGGAGTTTTTCAAAGAAGATATAATGCCATACTTGCCAATCTGTTGTTAGTGATCAGTGCTGAGGATGATAAGAAATGGTTCTGTTATCGGGAAAGAAATTTGAGCTCCCTATCAGTAATTATGCGAAAACTTTTTTGAAGAATTATTTCTGTTTCAGAATTTGAAAAATAAGTTTTAATTCCGTCCCTCTTACTCAAGTGTTTTCACACAGGCTAAAGCAAATTGCCGAGTAAGCACTGCAACACTGAATACCCTGGCAGGCTATATTGACTGGGTGTCTCTGAATCACATTGTCGCTGAAAACTGCAAACTGCTGGAGACACTCTGCCTGCTTCTTAATGAAGAGGAGCTGCAGTTGGGAGCCGCTGAGTGTCTGCTCATTGCAGTCAGCAGAAAAGTAAGCCCTGACTATCAGTGACAAAGGTGACTTGGGGAAGTGGTTCCAGAGGGATGGGAGGCCATCCTGACAGCAGCCATGGTAATAAGAATGGTTAGCTGAGAGAACTAGAAAAGGGAAGGCCGTATACTCTGAAACCCCCCCCCCCATTCACATTACTTCCTACAGCAAGAATGCACCTCCTAAAGGTTCCATGTCCTCCCTCAAACAGCAGCACCACCTGGGACCAAGTACATTCGCATTCAAACCAGCATGTATTAAACCCAGTTCAGCTGTGTGTCTCGTGCTTAAAGGGTTGGGGATTTTATCCCTTAACCTCAACTTACTAGCTGCCTCCAATGCCTTTAGATAAAAGTTTGCAACATTGAAATATTGAAATCGTGAACATAGTATATGAAAATGTATTAGGCTAGGGGCTCCTTGAAATAGCCATGATTCTTGTCACTATATTTAATTAAAGTAGCATTAAAGTTTAAAGCTTACTTTGATGTCAGTTAGAGGTATAGAAGATATCTATATCTTCTATGTACTTCTAGGTACTATGAGGGGAGTTTTTTGTTTTTATTTTTTATACTATAGTTAGTATATATGACCATGTTTTCCTAAAATTGGATCCAGGGCAAGTTGGAAGACCGGAAACCGTTGATGATCTTATTTGGAGATGTTGCTATGCATTATATTCTCTCCGCTGCACAGTGAGTCTTTGCCTTTCTATATCTTGTGGAGTTTTGATGTGTTTTTTTGCTGTTTTACTTTCATTTTATGTACATCGTGTTTATAGATGTCTGTTTGTGCATGAAGGTCAGAGGTCAATACCAGTGTCTTCCTTTATTGCTATGTACCTTGTTTTTTGAGCCAACATTTTACTGAACCTGGAATTCACTCACTTGGCTAGACTAGCTGGCCAATAATCTCTAAAGTCTGCCTGTTTCATTCCCCTGCACCAGGGTTACAGGTGCAAATTCAGCTCTTACAGGAGAGTCCAATTGTGGTCCTCATACAGGGCAGAACCTGTTGGTGCTACCTCCAGCCCTTAGTTTAGCTGGGTTTTTGTCGTTTGTTTGTTTGTTGCTTATTTTGGTGCTAAGCTTTGTACGTGCTGAGAAAATACTGAAATACCACTGATAGCCCACCTAGCCCTACAGTATAATTAATACAGTAAAATTAATAATTTTAATTTTTATTAAATAGCTTATTTTCATAGAATGTATTCTGACCACAGATTCTTCTCCCTCAGGTCCTCCCAAGTCCTCCCTCCTACAGTATGTTTTTCCTGGTGCGCATTTGTGTATGTATGTGTGTCTAAGAGAGAGAGAGAGAGACAGAATATGAATGAATGAGACACTATGAACCATCTCTCTGGGTCTACCCTCTTTGTGATGCTCTTATCTGAGTCCCAAAGACAAGTATGGAAAGGGGTGTAAGAAACAAGATGTGTTTGTTGCCTGTGATCCCTCACTATCCACTCTAATATGGCATTTGCTGTCTTAAGAAGGATGCATCTGTTTTTAAGGAATTCTGTTACCTGAATAATATATCTTTGGCTGTCACTGTGGTTACTGCTCCTAAGGTCTAGCTCTTAAATCTGTAGCAACTGTGATATGCTCCCAGAGGTCTCCAGTTGGTACATGCTATACCCACCCACAGTTAGGAAGGCTGTGGTTCAGAATAGGCAGGCTGCAGAGTGTGCTGTCTGTCTGCATCCCTCCAGTCTCTGGTTCCCCTGAGACCGGGTTTTCTCATCCTCCTGCCTTGAGTTATTGCTTCTGCAATGCACATGAGTTGTTGCTTCTGAGGTTCAGTAATCTTCTTTGTCTTAGGCTAATTTTCACCAATAAAAAAACTCAAATATAGTCTCTTTTGTTGTGTGTGTGTGTGTTTGTTTTTATGAGAGCTATTTGATTATGGATGAATTACAGACGTATACACTGGAGGAAATTTAGGAAAGTGAGACACCTTATTTTGCTTGTTTTGTTTGTTTGTTTGTTTTTGTTTTTTTTGAGACGGTCTCACTATATAGCCCTAGCTGTTCTGGATCTCAGTACATAGACCAGGCTGGCCTCGAATCCTAAGAAATGCCTGTCTCTCTTAGGGTTAAAGGTGTGTACCACCATGCTTAAACAAAATATTTTTTTAATTATATTTATCTATTTTTATTTGCATGGAAGTATACACAGGCACACATTATGGTATGTATTTGATCAGAGGACAATTTGTAAGATCCAGTTTTCTCCTACCACCCAGTGGGTCCCAGGAATTGAGCTCAAATCTTTGTGCTTGGCAGCAAGTGCCTCTCTTTACCTGCTAAGTCATCTGACTGGCTGAAGACATAAAGTATTTTTATTCTATCCTTTTTTGATCCCTGGTGTAAGTAATCATTACATTAATGCCATGTTTTCCAATGCTGAGAATCTCTACAAGATCTCCCTGGGTCTCAACCAGTGTTTTTGTGCTGCTGCTTCTGGGTGTATGTGCTGTCTCTATCAGTCACACACAATTCAAGTCCTAAAGTATTAAGCACTTTTATCATGTCCAGATCAGTGTTTAATGATGAGGCAAGAAACTGCATTGAAACCGTATCCCACATCAGAGCTGGGCTTTGTCGCTCATTGTTTGAAACGGGGTCTCACTTTGTCTCCCCAGCTGATCTGGGACTAGCTAGACTCCTATGTGCTGGGGTCAAAGGCAAGTGCCACCAGGCTGGCTTGTTGAGTTGTATGTTTGTTTGCTTGTTTTTTGAGACAGCCTTCCATTTACTGGCCAGGCTGACCTTGAACTCAACAGAGATGCCTTCGCCACCACAACTGGCCTGTTGTTTTTTGACTTAGTAAACACTAAGATTGTATTAGTAAGGCCCAGTCAGTAGAACTTCTTCCTGGTGGGATTCCTTGCTTTTGTTGACATGTAACTAATCATACAATTCTCTTCCTTAACAGGACTGCAGATGGAGGAGGCTTGGAAGAAAAACACTACCTCTTCCTGAAAAGACTTTGTCAGGTGTTATGTGCACTGGGCAATCTTTTGTGTGCACTGCTGGTGAGCAAATGTGCTCTGGAGAGCATGGGGCTGCTTGAGGGATCATTTACTTGGGAATCAGAAGCACTGCCACTTCACTGATTGGATAGATGAGGCATTGCTCTACCAGTTTTTTCACATGATTCTATACAGTAAATCATCTTCAATAAAAAGTTGGGCGTGGATGCATAGGTTGGTGTTGTTGGGTTCTTTGATGTTTTTTTTTATATTATTTATTTATACAATGTTCTGCCTGTATGTCTGCCAGAAGAGCGCATTAATTCTTATTATGGGTGGTTGTGAGCCACCATATGGTTGCTGGGAATTGAACTCAGGACCTCTGGAAGAGCAGCCGCTGCTTTTAACCACTGAGCCATCTCTCTAGCCCGATGTTGTTGTTTTTTTGTTGGTGGCAGTTTGCTTGTTGTTGACATAGAATCTCACTATATAGCCCTGGCTGGCCTGGGTCTCACAGTGTAGACCACGCTGGCCTCAGATCCACCTGCCTCTGCCTTTCAGAGCTGGGATTAAAGGTAAATGTAATCATACCTGGATTGAATGGGTATTTAACAGATTGAGTCACAAAAATATAAATAGAATAGGTCTGATGAAATAATCTTTTTTTTTTCTTTCTTTTTTCTTAAAGACATGTAATAGCTCTGGCTAATTCAGAACTTGCTATATAGACCTTGCTCTGTAGACCAAGCTAGCCTGACTCATAGATTCTTTTGCTTCTGTCTGCTGAGTGCTGAGTGCTGAGTGCTGGAATTAAAGGCATGCGCCACCACCACCCGGCTACTACTGTCTTCTTCTAGCCTTGGTTTTAAATTTCTGAGACAGTATCTCTGTAATTTAGTCTATTTTTAAACTCAGCATACTTCTGCCTTGGCTCTCCTGGTGTTAAGATAACAGGCGTGTACCAATACATCTAGTCTTCAAAATGTTATTTCTGTTATCTGTTTATTACTCATTCCCCTACTTTCCCTGAGCCATCTCCCTTCAGCTGGTTCCTACTCAGTACCTTTAATGTGGTCTTTTTCTTCTTTAGGGCTTAGATGCTAATATACAAACACCAGTAAATTTTGGAAAGTACCTGGAATCTTTTCTTGCTTTCACAACCCATCCAAGTCAGGTAAAAAAACTTTATGCAAATAACTTAACAAATTTTGTATGGTCAACTGACATTAAGTATTGTGTCCTGGAGTATTTCCTACGTGTATGCAAATGTCACTGGACCTACGGAATGACGGCTGGGGGTAAGAAGCACTGTTACACCAGCCTGGCAGTGTGAGCTCAGTCCCTGAGACTAACAGTGACAGGAGAGAGAACCAACTTCTGAAAGTTGGCCTCTGACCTCTGACTGTACCACACAGAGCCACACACAATAATAAATAAATAAGTAAATAAATAATCAAACAAGCAAACATTTTATGAAAGAATTATTGGCTCTGTTCCTCGAACATGTCACTGTCTTGGTCAGCAGGTTTCCACACAGGTGGCTTTCTGATTGTGCTCCATGAGAGGGGTTGTGGCCCCATTGATTTAAACAAGAAAAAATTTAAATCCAAGATTAGTGAGTTGTGTTACTTTGATTGATTATATTCGCTTTGTGATCCTAGTGCCATCTGAACAGAGAAAGGGTTAAGTGACATCCTTACCATGCTCCAAGGGTTCACACCTGACCCACTTGCCTCTGCATGTCATTATCCAGTCACCCATTGCTGATGTACTGCAGGAGTGATTGCAAAATGCAGAGATTTCCTCCTGTAAAATGGTTGTTGATAAATGTTAGGCTGAGTAACAATCTTGGTCAAGGCATATCCAAACCTATAGGCTAAGCTGTATGGATTTTTGTTTTGGTTTAGTTTTTACGCTCTTCAACTCATATGACCTGGGGTGCCCTCTTCAGGCATGAGATTCTATCCCGTGATCCTTCGCTGTTAGCAATAATACCAAAATATCTTCGTGCATCCATGACCAACTTAGTTAAGGTAAGTAATGGAAATCCTAAGTTGCAGAGTGTTGTTGAGCAGACAGAAGACTTTGATTGGCATGACTGAGTCTCTTTAAATTCTCTAAGAAAGTTTTCTTATTGAGGAAGGAAGCTGTTCAGAATGGTCCTAAGAAAAGAACAGGGCCATGAGCTAATCGCTGCTGAGGAATTAAAAGCAGATTTAGTAGACCGTTTTGGAGATAGAAAACAGTGGAACCAGGTGGATTCTAAGATGGAATGAATCATATCTAAGGATTGTTTCTGAAGGGCATGTGCAAGTTGGGAATGCACGTGAGGAATGAGGGTAGCAGCTATGATTGCTCCCCCTTCAAAGACTTGTTTCTAGAAATTCTCAGATCTGCTGAGAGCTGCAGCTGGAGGACCTCCCTTCTTACCTTCCTTCCAGGGCCTTATACATGCTAGGCAAGATGCACACGACATACAAACACAGCCTA